>NC_041394.2:344337264-344637264 GCF_900747795.2 Erpetoichthys calabaricus | reverse complement strand
TATGTCTTGGAGACATGCCATAAGAGTATCTGGAGGGAAAACAGAAATGGATTTAGTGGATAGATATAGCTGTGCATCATCAGCATAAGAATGAAATTTAATACCATGGTGCCGGAAGATATTACCTATTGGGAAGATATAAATGAGAAAAAGAAGTGGCCCCAAAACAGAACCCTGCGGGACTCCCTGAGTAACGACTGCATTCTCAGATTTAAAGCCCTTTATTCAAACAAATTGCTTCCTATCAGTGAGGTAGCAAGAAAAGCATTGGAGGACAAGGCCACAGACTCCAAAACTAACTAGTCGTTTCAAAAGTATCTGATGGGATATGGTGTCAAATGCGGAGCTGAAGAATTGATAAAAGTCCCATATCAGCTGCCCAGAGAAGATCATTTGTGATTTTGACCAGGGCAGTTTCTGTGCTGTGTTTAGGATGAAACTCAGATTGAAACTGTTCAAAAAGGTTATTTTTTGAAAGATGGGACTGGAGTTGGGAGGCAACTATCTTTTCGAGAACTTTAGATATAAATGGAACATTTGAAATAGGCCGATAATTGTTAAGGATATTTGGGTCTAAACCAGGTTTTTTAAGAATTGGAATAATTGAGGCCGTTTTTAGTGAGAAGGGGACCGTGCTAGTAGGAAGGGAAGAGTTAACTATAGTAGTTATCATGGGGGAAATATGTGACAGACAGGACTTAACAAAGCTTGTAGGTATTGGATCTAATTGGCATGTGGAAGAATTAGATTTTGTTATAAGCTCTGAGATATTATTTTCAGCTGGTCAACTGAAATCTGACAATAGGGTGGTTTGTAAGGGAATATGAGTGATAGTGGAGAGTATGTCAATAGTGTCATTTACTGCAGAAATAGAGGAAGCAATTTGCTGGTGGATTTTTTTAATTTTTGAGTTGAAGAAGTGCAAAAACGTGCAGCAGTATTTAATAGAGAGATTATGGTGAGCAACATTTTCTGGTGGTTTAATTAGCCTATTCATTGTAGAAAAAAGAGCTCTAGTACTTTTCCCTCCTGTATTGATAAATTTGGGTAGTATACAGTTTTGGCAGCAGAGAGAGCATTTTTGTATTTTAACATATGATCTGAATACATTTCCTTGTGTACAACAAGACCCGTCTTTTTAGCTAGGCACTCCAACTGTCAGCCCATGGCTTTGAGCTGACGGAGTTCAGATGTAAACCAGGGAGCAGTGCGAATAAATGAAACAGTCCGTGTTTTTAAGGGAGCTGGTGTATCAAAGGAAGAAGACAGAGCAGCATTGTAAAGGTATACTAGTTCTGATGGTGTGGTAGCAGAAGGAGAAACAGGCTGGGATTGCAATAAATCTATTAGGGTCTCTGGGTTTACATGCTTGACATTACGAAATGAAATTCCACGCTGAACCTTTAATTTAATGAGAGGTAAGCTAACATCAAATGTGATCATTTTGTGATCTGAAATAGGTAATTCAATAGGAATAAGATTGTGAGGTGTGATACCAGAGCAGCAAACTAAGTGTAAAATGTGACCTTTGTTATGAGTCGAAAAGTTGACATATTGAATTAAATTAAAACAGTCAAGGATTTCATTAAAATCATTTGTCAGTGCATCAGTTGGTATGTCAAAGTGTATGTTAAAATCACCCATGAGGATGACATTAGTAGACATTGCACACAAAGTTGTTAAAACAGTAAAAAGTTCTGCAATAAAAACACTTGATAGCTTAGGAGGTCTATATAAAACAGCAATTATAATAGGTTGTTATGTTAGGTAATTTGAGGCTGATGACGACAGATATTCAATGATAGACGCTGAGGTCAAACTGCACAGTAGTCTTTTTACTAAGAATGTTTTCTGTAGGGCGGCACGGTGGCGCAGTGGGTAGCGCTGCTGCCTCGCAGTTGGGACACCTGGGGACCTGGGTTTGCTTCCCGGGTCCTCCCTGCGTGGAGTTTGCATGTTCTCCCCGTGTCTGCGTGGGTTTCCTCCGGGCGCTCCGGTTTCCTCCCACAGTCCAAAGACATGCAGGTTAGGTGGATTGGCGATTCTAAATTGGCCCTAGTGTGTGCTTGGTGTGTGGGTGTGTTTGTGTGTGTCCTGCGGTGGGTTGGCACCCTGCCCGGGATTGGTTCCTGCCTTGTGCCCTGTGTTGGCTGGGATTGGCTCCAGCAGACCCCCGTGACCCTGTGTTCGGATTCAGCGGGTTGGAAAATGGATGGATGGATGGATGGATGTTTTCTGTAACCACTTGTCCAAGATATCTCTTATCCCCACTGTGGTGCCCCCTGCTGCCTGGGAATACTACCAATAATTATTACATTAATTTCAATACATAACAAAGGTCCGCAGAGTTTGCCAGCTAACAGTTCAAAGGATGGATACACTGGAAGATGTATCGGTGATAATTTTAGGTCTTTGCGGTGTATTATTGCGAGACTGACTCCCCTCCCCGAAGAACGGGATTTGGAGATGCAGGCAAATTCTGGAGGGAGCGCTTGATTTAGATGAAAATAATCACCCGGTTGCTGCCAAGTCTCCGTAAGACATTAACAGTCCATCTTAGTGTCTATGATAAAATCACCAATCAGCAGAGCTTTCTTAGAAATAGATTGTGTATTAAATAATCCAAACTTCAAAGCATCTATAGACGTATATTCTGGTGATTTTATCAGAGGAATCAACACATTATGATTAGTGTGTCGTTCAAAAATACGTGGACAAGTGCGTCCTTCAGACCAAAGTGAAGGAATAGACCCGCTGCTACTCCTGCTGAGACAAAAATGACAATAAGAGCCCCGGTGAAAGTACTTTGGTTGGCGGAGAATGCCACGGTGCAGCAGGAGCTCAGCAGACAATTCATAGTTTGTTCAAAGTTGGTAAAATTCATCCGGTGAATATTTTAGTTTTGAAGATGTGACTGCATTAGATAGCAAAGTAGACATAGTAATCCAATTGAGGTTTATAGTAGATTTCCAGAAATCACCCAAGCAAATTCCAGATTGGAAGCAAAGCAATTTAACCCTTGTGTACCTACACGTCCCAATTGAAATAACACATTAGCCAGTAGACTGTCACCACTGGGATTTCCACAAGTACTCAGCAATTGACAAGGGGCAGTTTCAACCACCTATTCATCAAAGTTAGTTATTTGAGCAGAGAATCAGTGAGAAAGTTTCCACTTACCCACACAGGTTGCAGCCAGCAAAGAACAGTTCTACAAGGGCTCATGTTAAGGCCGAAGGAGGCAAGGGACGCAAATGTGTGTTATCAACTTTTAATCTAATGCAATGCATAGGCGAAGGAAGATCCAATGCAAAAGGCAAAAAAACGAGTAAAAAAAAAAAACAAAAAAACAACTAGTAAAAGTACACAAACAGAGCACCGGTAAGCAGCGGCAGACCCAAATGCCAGCGTTCACTTCACTTCCCATTTATTACAGACACTTATTGTGTTGCGATTGGTAATGTGGAAAAAGAAAATGGAACGACAAGAATTGACAGACACAGTACTGCTACAATAAATTATTCAATCCAGGGTTGCAAGCATCTTGTACAAGGTAGGAACAATCTCAGGACGGGGTGCCAGCTCAGTGCTACTGCTGCGCCACCTTGCACCCACATGTTTTAATGCATTTCATCATGAAAATGATATCAAATATACGTCTTAATATTCTAAAATGTTCAGAGAGCTGTAATATCATGAATGTAATGTATTATGTGTGGCAATCACTGTCTGCGTGCTCCTGTCTGCGAAAGCCCGTTTTTGAAGCACATAGTGATTCACACACATAGAACACATAGAATATGAAGCATTAAACATGCTATTTTAGTTATGATGGGATTTGAGTAATTAGTAAATTAAACATCGATTTTAAGATGAAGTTTGTTATGTTTTACTTTAATGACAAAATAAACTACAAGATTAAAATGGAAATTTCAAGATCAAAATCAACATTTACATTTTAATTTCAACATAGACTTTTTTTTAGATGGCGGGCTGCGACTCACCTTTTCATGTGAACTTTGATATCTGACCATTTCTTCTTTATTTCAAATTGTGAACTTGAACTTTTGAGTTCCTTCGCCACACTGTGCCACTCCATCAATTTCCTTTTGTTGCTTATACAACTGCTTATGCCACCAAACAGTACGTTTTTAATTACCTCCACTTCACTGAGCAGGACCTCCATTTCACATTCGCTGAAATTCTTGTTTTTTATATGTGCTTTTGCCATTAACTAAACACTGAACAGAAGGGGCTGTTTATATTACTTTGCATATTCAAACAGGTATAATTCTGAGAAGAGACAGGTTGGAGCTGTAGACGTGTGCTTGTGTGTTAAAATTCACATTGATTATGATTTATAAATGGGAAGTGCATGGAATATTGCTTACGCACAGTTTTATGCATCTGAATGTTTTTGTGAGCACATTTCCAGTTTTATCCATGCACCATGTTTTAGTGTGATTTCTATCCACGTTGTTGTACATGAGGTCCCTAGTTTCTTTAGTCATTTTCAACAACTGAAGCCTGCAATGCCAATTAGGAGTAAGTGCACCAGAAACGAGCTACAACATGGCTTAGACTGGATGAATTTGAGGGATACACAAACATGGTCTCTTCATGTAATAGTGTGTTTGGACAAGTGGGTTCTTTACACATTTCCCCTTTACTCATGTTTTTGCTGATCTCTTTTTCTTGATTTCATTTTTATTTTTTTTTCTATTTTTCCCTTTGTAACCTTTTTATCTTCTTTATTTTCCCAGTATTTTCTCCATTCTGTAAACACAAACTATTAATCCATTAACTGCACCTAATCCAGAAAAGTCCTTCTGATTCTTGGCACTCCTGATCATGGTAACTGGGTGGAATGGCCTGTCCTAGAAACAGTGAGACAGAACAGAATAGACAGTCCATTACAGAACATATACAGACATGGAGGTCAAAATTAAGAAAACTGGCCCATGTGAAACTCTTTAAATAATAGACTAAAAATAAGATCTGCATGGAGATTTGCGTGTCCTTTCTGTGTCTGCATGAGATTCCTCTGGTACTCCAGTTAGTGATTTGAGTTAAACAAATATTAGAAATCTCAGTAAACTGAATGAAGAAACAACTCAAATGAGATGGGCAAAAAAAAGGGAAAAAAAACTAAGACCCGGAAATAAATACAAGGAGAGCAGTGACATGGCTTGAACAGCAGCGGGCAGAGCTGCACAGAGCAGAGGAATTGAAGACCTGCAGGTTTGGCTGATGGCATCTCATCACACACCCAGGGGTCTCATGTATAACGCCATGCATAGAATTCGCACTATAACATGACGTAAGCACAAAAGCTGAAATGTGCTTACGCACAAAAAAATCCAGATGCATAAATCTGTGTGTTCGCCAACTTCCACATTCTTCTGCTACATAAATCCCGGTCATCGTGAAAAGTAATGCTCGTTCACACGCCTGCTGTCCCGCCCCAATGCCTCTTTGAATATGCAAATCAATATAAATAGCTCTTAAGCTCAGCATTCTGTGAAAAGACAATGGGAAAAGTACGGGGGAAAATAGAAGAATTTCAGCGAATACCAAGTGGAGGCAAAGAAAAGCGTACTATTTGTTGGTTTAAACAGTTATATAATCAACAAAAGGAAGTTGATCAAGTGACATAGCGTGTCGAAGAAACTCGAAAGCTCAAGTTTCTCAAAGTCGCACAGTGCCCGAAATAAGAAAAAGAAGTTGTTACATATCAAAGTTGCCGTAAAAAGGCAAGTCGTAGCCCACTGTCTGAGTGTCATATGAAAGCTTATTAGGGTGCAGAGAAAAAAAAAAGCACACAATGTGAAAAAAGCACAAAATGTCAACTTTAATCTCTAAATTTCCACTTTAATCACGTAGTTTATTTTGTCATTAAAGTAGAATATCATAAACTTCATCTGAAAATCGTTTAATTTACTAGTTTCTCAAATCCCATCGTAACTAAAGTAGCACGTTAAATGCTTTGTTCTGTATTTGATCTTCTATGTGCTATGTGTGTGTGAATCACTACGTGCTTCCGTTCTTTCTCTTTCTCCGACAGGACACAGAATCCATTACATTCGTAATATTACAGATCTCTGAATAATTAAAATACTGAGATGTATACGTGATATCATTTTCATGATGATAGGAGTTAAAGCATGTTATTAAACATGGGAACACGGTGGCTCTGTGATTGTTCATATCTTATGCAAGATGCTTGCTGCGCCATGCACGACCTTTGATGAAATGCTTTATTGCAGCAGTACTGTCTTTTTCAAACGTACTAACCCCCAATTCCTGTCCTTATTTTTCTTTCTCCAAATACCCAATCACCACACAATTAGTTCTGTAACAGACGTTAAGCCATCTGTAAGCTTAGAACGCTGATTCTTCAAAACATTTAAGGAACATTGAAATATCTTCGTAATGTTTAATTATTCTATCCATCTATCCTTCCAGTGTCGCTCCAGCCATAGGAAGAATACAGCGCGAGACAGGAACAAACCGTGAACGAAGCTCAAATTACTCACTAGTGCTGCAGCACTATATAGTTAAAGTTAAAGTTTTATCTGTATATTATAATATATGTAAATACACTGTGGAAAGCATACCCCCAGACACAGACAGACAGACACCAGAATGTCCAAAACACACTTCTTTATTTTCCTACAGCACCACAATGCCTTCCTTCACCAACCCTTTCTTCTTCTCTTTCTCTTTCCTTCTCTTCTCACCTTCACCCTTCTCTCTCTTTCTCTCTTCTTCTTTCTCTTTCTCTTTCTCTTCTTCTCCTTCTTCTTCTCTTTCACCTTCAACCTCCTCTCGCCCTCCTCACAAGCTTTGTTTTCTTCTTCCCAACTCTGGCCCTGACTGGAGGGAGGCGGCCCCTTTTATGTGCCCCGGATGGGCTCCAGGTGCATCGTCAGGGCCTCCGTAGTCACACCCCTGTGTGGCGGAAGCTCCCAAGGTGAAGCCGGAAGTCCACCGGGAGCCCTCAAGTCTCTTCCCCCCAGTACTTCCCGGTGTGGCGGAAGTACTGAGGGCCAACACTCCCAAGGCATTGGGGCGCCCCCTGGCGGTGACCACGGGCCCCTACAGGGCTGAGCTTCCAAGCTCCGTACCCGTGGTCCCCAAAGCCACCAGGGAGGACGCCCCCTCGTGTCCTGGAGGAGGCACAAGCCCTCCTCCACTCCTCCTAGGCGTCCCGGCCGGGCATGGATGCCTGCCGGGCACCACAACACGCTTTATAAAGTGGCTCAGGTTGTGCAATATTATAACTGTATCATAAGTACAATTACCTCACTGTAAACTTGCAAGTACAAACAGTTCTGCAAGGAGCACTTGATGGACTGATTGAGTGTGTGTATAGTTCTTGGGATGAAACTGTTTGTGAACCACGAGGTCCGAACAGGAAAGGCTGTGAAGCGTTTGTCGGATGAGAGCAGATCAAATAGTGAATGGCTGAGGCAGTGTGTGCCGATAATTCTCTTTCTGATCAGCTGCTGTACTCCTGTGATATACACTCAGATACAGTGATATAAATACTTTGAGTGGTGTAGTAAGAGTAATATGGAAAAGGATGATCTGATGTGGCAACCCCTAACGGGAGCAACTGAAAGAAGAAGAAGGTGCAATCAGTGACTGTTTTTTTAACAAAGTATGTTAAAGCGCCAAGGAAGTATGAAGCCTGTCTGAATTTAGTATTTTGTAGTAATCAGGATAGATTTGAGGGTGTAGAGGTGATTAAACCAATAGGGCCTAGTGACCATAATATAATACAGTACTCAGTGTTTTGTAAGAGTGCAGATTCAGAGACTAACACTGTTAAGTTTAACGTTAATAAGGGCAAAATATGAACAGATGAAGCAAAGTCTTAAATGGATAAACTGGGAAAAGCTTTTAAGTGTGGAGACAGTCGAGGAGCAGTGGAACAGGTTTAAAAATGTTTTACATGTAATGCAGGACAGGTACTTACCTACATTTGGAATTAATAGGAAATTAAAAAAAACACTGCAGTGGATTAATAAAGAGTCAAAAAAAGAAGCACCAAAGTAAAAAACAGCTGTATAAGGTGTACAAGACTAATAACTCCAAACTGAATCAGAGGGCATATAAGAAGATGATGGCAACCATTAAGAAGGATATTAGGGAGGCTAAAAGACAGTTGGAGAGGAATACAGCAGATAAAGCAAAAAACGACCCTAATAGATCCTTTCAGTATCTTAGTAGTAAAAGAACAGTCCAGGAGGAGGTGCATCAAGAATAATAAATGGAAATTTAAAAAATAACAGACAATGAAATAGCAGGTGCTGTACACTCACAGTTTTCTGAGGTTTTCACAAGTGAGGAAGTGGAATACCTCCCAGCGGTAACAGGGACTACTAAGGAGGTACTGAAGGATTTGGAAACTGAAAAGTGCTGCTGAGATTAAATAGGCTGAAATCAAACAAATCACCAGGACCAGACAATATTTACCCTCAAGTTCTTAGGGAGGCTAGTGAGTACATATGTAAACTCTTGACACATATTTATAGGAAGTCACTGCGCACTGGAGAGATTCTGAAGGACTGGAAAATGGCAAATATCATCCCATTATCACCAAACAACTATAGGCCAGTAAGCTTAACATGCATCACAGGAAAATTAATGGAAGGAATTTTAAGGATAAGATTGAGCAGCACATGGCAAGAACAGGAGTTGTTCTGAATAGTCAACATGGGTTCAAAAGAGGGAGGTCATGTTTTACTAACATGCTGGAATTCCATGAGGAAGCAACAAAAGGATACAATCAAAGTGGAGCTTATGATATTATTTATCTTTCAGAAAGCATTTGATAAGGTGCTACATGAAAGGTTGGGCATCACATTAAAACAAGTTGGAGTTCAGGGTGATGTTTTAGGTGGGTGCAGAATTGCCTCAGACACAGGAAGCAGAGCATGATGGTGCGAAGAACCTCATCAGAATTGGCTAATGTTTAGAGCGGTGCTCCACTGGTGTCAATGCTAGGGCCACTGCTACTTTTAATATATTTAAGTGATTTGGATAGGAATATAAATAACAAGTTTGCAGGTGATGCCAAGATAGGGGCATTGGCAGATAATCCAGAATCTGGTGAATCATTACAGAGGACTTAGACAACACACAGACATGGGCAAATTTGTGGCAGATGTAATTTAATGTCAGTAAAGTAAAGTATTACACATAGGAAGTAAAAATGTGAGGTTTGAATACACAATGGGAGGTCAGAAAATTGCAAGTAACATTCATGAGAAGATTTTAGGAGTTGTATTGGACTTGACACTATCAACTGCCAACTTGTATCAACTTTGATCAGAAACCATTTAGAAGGCTAACAAAATTTTAAATATATAGTGCCCTAATGTGTAGCGTACAAGTCCAAGGAGGTTTTGCTGAAGCTTTATAACACACTGATGAGGCTTTATCTGGAGTACTGCAGATTTGGGCTCCAGGCCTCAGAAAGGACATAGCAGCACTGTGGGGATGAATTATGTAGAAAGATTAAAAGAACTGAGCCTTTTTAGTTTAAGCAAAAGGAGAGAGCAGTCATTATGCTCATTATGAAGGGAATTAGTCCAGTGGATCAAGACTGTTGTTTTAAAATAAGTTCATCAAGATCACAAGGACACAGTTAGAAACTTCTTAAGGGTAAATTTTGCACAAAGAAAAGTTTTTCTTTACACAGAGAACCACAGAGTCATGGAATAAGCTACCAAGTAGTGTGGTTAGTTGACGTTCTAAAGACGTCATAGTAAAGAGGGGAAGTGTCCTTATCATCTGATTAGTCTGACATTAGGAGAGTCCACCATGACAAACAGTCCACTATCAAGATATTTGATGTTCAGCATTAACCAGCATCTCTAACAGATGTCTTTGGATGACATCTTAGAAAATCAGACAAATTGTCTCCATGCCCTAAGTGGTGAACAAATGACACAAATCCCAGTTTGTCACCCCTCCCCACATTATCACCTTTGACAAGTCTATTTGTACACTCAAGCTCTATACATTTTGAGTCTCAATTCTTTTAGATTTTTGTCAAGTATTAATTGCCACATGTCATTTTGAATGACGCCAGTCAGAACTATATAAAGAAAAGAGGCATGTACTGTACAGCATATAGCACCTTACAGTATTAGAAAAGTAGCGATCTTGGGTTCAAACTGAATTTCATTGAAAAGTCAAAGGTTAATTGGTCATTGAAACTTTGTCTCCTCTGTGGTCTGTCCTTCTGTCTGTCCCTCCTCATGTTCTCAGTTCTCTCTCTTTATCTCTGCAGCTTGTCTGGTTGTGGTCTCACCTCTAGATGTTGCACAGCTCTCTCCTCAGTTTTCTCCTCTCCACACTCACAGCTGACTTATCTGGACCTGGACAACAACAAACTGGGAGACTCAGGAGCTCATCAGCTGTGTAAAGGGCTGAGGAGCCCAAACTGTAAATTAAAGACACTAGGGTGAGTAAATAGTGTGGGGTGTGTGGGGTGTAAAGTCACACCAGACAGCTTGATAGACAAACTGACCACAGGACACTACATGACTTCACTGAAGGAAAGAGATGAAAAGGCAGTGGAACAAAAAAGAACAAAGATGCAGTAGAGGAGTGCAGCTGGATGAAGGTGCTAGACAAAAAAAGACAACAAAACTAATGAGTGACAATGTAAGGAGAAGAACAGTAAGGAGAGAAAAGTGAATAGGAGGAGTGTGAGATGGACATTCAAAAGGGATATGAGAAGTGGTGGCCATCAGCTGTAGAAATGATAGACAGAGGGACAATGACAGTGAGGGGTGTAGAAATATAAATCGCACATGGCTGAAGATATTTTCCGTCGAATACGCAAGTAAAATTCAAATATAAACATGGATTTCACAGCAGAAATCTACAAATAAGCGTTGATAATGATTGAAAATTTGTGCTTAGAAATCGCGAACAAAGTTCTCAATCAATTGGGAATGCCATCACCGAATCGATCTGCTGCTGCTTCGTTCGATGTAGAATTGCGTCGTGAACAAAATTACATCACGGGTGATCTTTTGTCGTATGTGCAATCAAATATTCCTAAGCTAACGCTTCAGCAAAAAAGGCATTTACGATCAAATAATGCAAACTGTCAATAACGGGGTAGAAGAAATCTAGAAATTGGGAACAGAAAGGTGCCGGTTGATCTGACCTCAAGACGAATTTCATTGCCTCATAACTTCTGCAATTTAGTGATATCAAAAGAAGAATTGGTTGAAAAAGTATTTCCCAATATTCAAACCAATTATAAGAATCACGATTGGCTGAGTGAACAAGCTATTCTTGCGGCCAAAAACAAAGACATCTACGAACTTAACAATATTATTCAGTCTAACATTCTGCACAGACAATGGAACAACAAAAAATATTGTATACCCACAAGCATTGTGAAATTAAACATATTAGAAACGTGCGCTTTCTCTTTTCTTTCTTTTCCATTTAACCAGATTGAGCCACAGCAAAGCTATCTATATATATATATATATATATATATATATATATCTATATAGATATCTACAGTATCTATATATCCATCCATCCATTTTCCAACCCGCTGAATCCGAACACAGGGTCACAGGGGTCTGCTGGAGCCAATCCCAGCCAACACAGGGCACAAGGCAGGAACCAATCCCGGGCAGGGTGCCAACCCACTGCAGGACACACACAAACACACCCACACACCAAGCACACACTAGGGCCAATTTAGAATCGCCAATCCACCTAACCTGCATGTTTTTGGACTGTGGGAGGAAACCGGAGCGCCCGGAGGAAACCCACGCAGACACGGGGAGAACATGCAAACTCCACGCAGGGAGGACCCGGGAATTGAACCCAGGTCCCCAGGTGTCCCAACTGCGAGGCAGCAGCGCTACCCACTGCGCCACCGTGCCGCCCAGATATATATAGATATCTATATATATATATCTATATATATATATATCTATACTGTATATATAGATATCTATATATATATATCTATATATATATATATCTATACTGTATATATAGATATCTATATCTATATCTATATCTATATCTATATCTATATATATATATATATATATATATATATATATATATATATATATATATATATATATATATACACACACACATATTCATCTATACTAATAAAAGGCAAAGCCCTCACTGACTCACTCATCACTAACTCTCCAACTTCCCGTGTAGGTAGAAGGCTGACATTTGGCAGGCTCATTCCTTACAGCTTACTTACAAAAGTTAAGCAGGTTGCATTTCGAAATTCTACACTTAACGGTCATAACAGTCGACAACGTCCGCCATGTTAAACTTTCTTATTTATGGCCCCATCTTCACGAAATTTGGTAGGCGGCTTCCCTGCGCTAACCGAAACCGATGTACGTACTTATTTCGGTCATATGACACCACTGTCGGCCGCCATATTGAACTTTCCAACGGTCTTTGTTACTTAATGGGCCCATCTTCAAGAAATTTGGTACGCGGGTTCCCAACGATAACTGAATCCTACTTACGTACATATATACGTCCATAGCCTGCAGCTCGGTCCACACTCTGAATCTTCTAGGCACTCCTGAGCATAATCTAATTTTGAAGGTTGGGGCTGAGAAACTTACAGCCACCGAAACTTTGTAATGGCATGAGACTTCAGGTGACATGCCTGCAAAAGAACCTAATTGAGGCGACTATTTTTACTAGCGGTGGCTCAGGGGAGAGAGTTTTTATTCCTCGCATCCCCGTTACACCCTCTGATCTCACATTTTAATTCAAACGCCTCCAGTTTCCAGTAAGGCTCTGCTTCGCAATGACAATTAATAAGTCTCAGGGACAGACCCTACAAAAGGTTGTCATTGATTTGAGGCAAGATTGCTTTTCACATGGCCAACTATACGTTGCATGCTCAAGAGTAAACTCAGCGCACAGCTTGGTTATATTACAACCGGAGGGGCGATACAAAAGAGATCCTTAACAAATAATTATTGGTACATTTTCCCTCAGTTTATTACTTAAAATTTTAAAGCAGTAGTTCACCTCTGCGAAGCGCGGGTATTTTGCTAGTATTATTATTATTATTACATCACCACCAACTGTTTCAGTATAGTCTATTGATACACATTTAACCAATCTGCAGTGTAACCGATTGACATTTTTCATGTTAATTCGTTTGAGTTTATCGTTTCTCGGTGCTAGGATTGCCCATGTACTCATTTCTTCTGTTGATAACCCTTTGTGATGAAATTCTTCAATAAGATTTGGACATAATACGTCTTCTTTAATTTGGAACTTAAAGTGAGGAAAACATTTAAACTTATAAGAGCTGAGAGAGCAAGAACTGTATCTGTCAAAAGCATTCACACAAATGACCGGTGAGAGTACCGTGTGCATGGTTTTCCATGATTGAGAGGAGGGCGTGACTTGAAAACATGTTATGGCCAAAGTCTCAACTCGCGGGTCTTCTAAAAAGTCTTGTCTTCCAAAATGTGTCGTCTCATCTCAGGATTTTATTATAATAAAAAAATCCTGAGATGAGACGACACATCTGAGATGAGACAACACATTTTGGAAGTATAGTAAGATAAGAAAATTTGACAGAGTGAAATAAAGTTTTGGGGAACCGCCCCGTATAATGTCCAACAGACAGGACAAAAAAATGCTGAAACAAAAATGTTCAACCAAGCATTTGACAACTCATATAGTAAATAGGGGGTATTTATACAGAAAAAGAAATGGCTACAGGAAATTATAGGGGGGAAGTGATGTCTTGTTTCTGACACCTTTGTGACGTCATCATCAAGGGCCGGAAATACACTTCAGCCATTTTGGCTCCGCGATATGGCGTTTTACTTTTCTTCTTTGCTTCTGCGGAAAAAGAGAGAGAAAGGTCAGTACCCTTTTTTAGCCCTCCATCTTTCGACCATCTACTCACCGTGGGTTTTGTCGACTGTCTCCTAATCACACGTGCGTGACAATATATATATAATGTTACGGCCAAAACCAGAAATCGGCTAAAGTGAGAAGCGACCGGCAAAATCGAGAAATAGCCAATGTCACTGTAAATTGTACCAGCCAATGTCCGATCTTTCCTTGATTTTCGGGATTTGGCCAGCCAGTTTGAGAAATAGCATGGAACGATCGGCCAAAGTCAGAAGAAAAAGGCATGAGCGGATTGCAAAATGGCCGGCCAAAGTAGCATATACACTGGTCATCTCTAGTAATCAGACTTTGGCTATACAATATACAGTATCTCACAAAAGTGAGTACACCCCTCACATTTTTGTAAATATTTTATTATATCTTTTAATGGGACAACACTGAAGATAGAGCCACAGGGCAGTATTCCAACATGATAACGACCCCAAACACACTTCCAAGACGACCACTGACTTGCTAAAGAAATTGAGGGTAAAGGTGCTGGACTGGCCAAGCATGTCTCCAGACCTAAACCCTATTGAGCATCTGTGGGGCATCCTCAAACGGAAGGTGGAGGAGTGCAAGGTCTCTAACATCCACCAGCTCCATGATGTCATCATGGAGGAGTGGAAGAGGATTCCAATGGCAACCTGTGAAGCTCTAGTGAAGTCCATGCCCAAGAGAGTTTAAGGTAGTGCTGGAAAATAATGGTGGCCGGCCACACAAAATATTGACACTTTGGGCACAATTTGGACATTTTTCACTTAGAGGTGTATTCACTTTTGTTGCCAGCGGTTTAGACATTAATGGCTGTGTGTGGAGTTATTTTCAGGGGACAGCACATTTACACTGTTATACAAGCTGTACACTGACTACATTGTATCAAAGTGTCATATCTTTAGTGTTGTCCCATGAAAAGATATAATTAAATATTTACAAAAATGTGAGGGGTGTACTTACTTTTATGAGATACTGTATATACACACAGTATATATCCTGTATACAAATGCATACTGTTGTGTACAATGAAGGACATTCAAAAAGTTTCCACACTTTTATAATTTCATGGAAACGGTGAAGACAAGAACTTTTTTGCTTGATGGTATTAAAAAGTTGGTACAACGCTGGGAAAATTGCATCGCAAAGAAAGGTGACTATGTGGAAAAGTGATGTAATTTGTTTTTGAAATTCTTTATAAATAGAGTTAAAAGAGTGCGGAAACTTGAACATCCCATTGCAATGGATAGTATAAGAAAAATGAAAAATGACCAGGAGAATAATTGAGAATGGGCAAAGGGTCAAAAACAAGAGTCTAAACAATTGAGAGTCAAAACCGACAACTAGACATCAGAGTCAAAGAACAAGAGCAGAGATTCAGAAACCAAGAAGAGCAATATACTGTATAATATTCTTTTTTTTCCACAGCAAAACTAGGGTTTATCCATCAAATTTTAATAACCTGGTATTTCAGAGGACAATCATTAAGCTATCACTCTGAATATTTCTCCAGCGAGTGTATAGTAGCAAATTCTGGAAACCTTTACCAAAGAAAGAGCAAAACAGCAATACAAAAGGCTCTAAAATAGTGGTGCTAAATGGGAAAACAAAACGGCATCATAGAAAAACGTAATCAAATTATACGTTTCTTATTTATATTGGAAATCTTTGCACATGAAATCCCCATCTTCTATATAAATATTGACAAGAATTTAATCAGGAAAGTCTAAATTAATGTATACAAATTCAAGATCACAGGACTGTTGGACTAATTTGTGTCAAAATGTGTACGCCTCCCTCCTTTGATCAGAGAAGACCATAGGCTGGGTACTATTTGGGTTCTCCGTCTAGATTTAAATAATAAGAATAAAAATGACTGATAATGCATAATTAAACAACTAATAAATGAACAGAATAATATTATATTGAACAATGGAAAACAATGAATAATAACAAAAAATGAACGAAGAAAATAAAAAGAAGTTTAAACAAGAACAGGGGAAGAACCCTGACTTAGCCAGAACACCTTCTGTATGAAATGGACAGTTAAATGAGACATAATCAGAAGGCCTGGTCAGTGGACTGAGTAAGTGGCAGGATGACACACACATCATGTTACTTACAGACACTGAGAGGAATTCTTGGAAGATGACTTCAGAAGGTGTGTCACTCAAATGCTGTAATGTGTGAAGTGATCCTTTCTTGTGTTTTTAACTGACACTTGTGTCTCTTGACAGGCTTTATTCTACTGGGCTTGGTGAGAATGTGAAGAATAACCTGAAGTCACTAGAGGAGGAACTGGATATGACTGGACGACAGATAGATATCAGTTTAACTGTGGAACTGGATACTGATATGGTGATCAACTGAAAACAATGAATGGTGTCCACTGTCCACACCCTCCAAATTCTCTCTTTATTCTTTTATAACTTTTTATGACCTTGTCAACTCTCCTCCACATATAACAAACTCTTCATTTCTTCTTCTCAACTGGAGTGTTTCTTCTTTAAAATTGCGTTTATTTGTCCACTCTGTCACTTAACTTATCACCATACTCCACAAGTTAAGACTGGAAAGCCCTGAGTTAAACCAGTTGGACGAATATAGTGGGGAAGGTCCACAAATTTCCCCATTGGGTCAGAAGGCCATGTGAGGGGAACAGCAAGAGCAAAGATGATTGTACAGTCCAGTTTTAGTGTGTTTGTTGAGGCCTGTTCTGGCATTGGGGACAAATCCTGGGCATGGCATTGGTGTATAACAGAACAAGGTGTAGGTCATTTGAGCAGAAACATCACAGAACCTCTGCTCATCTTCATGATTTGGCGTTGTTTCAACCCATGTCTGCTCTGTTCCTTGTTTACTGACCTGTTTGCTCACAATTTCTGACTTCTGTGTTTGAGCCATGTGCTGATTTGGACTTTCATGACACTTTAACACAAACAAGTATCTTCTGCTCTTTTTTTCATTCCTCCACTCATGTTGTCTTTAATGAGCAGAAGCTTGAATAAGTGAGACATTAAAGAAAATATATATATAGAAAACTAACAAAATGAGGAGAACTCAAGCCCTAGTGGTGTAGAAAATTTGAGGGACTGGCAGCCAATCCAGGTTTGGGTTCTACCTTGAACCTCATGTTGACTGGCTCCAGTGCCCAGCTACCCTGAAGTGGAATGAATTGGCTTAGAAAATGGAGGCATAGAAGAGAATAAACACAATAGGGAATTGACAAAGAAACGGCAAGTGCAAAAAAGCAACTGTGTGGAGTGGAAACCACTGAGGGCCTGTGTGTCTGTATGTCTGTCCGCTTTTCCCCGAGAGAATTACTTTATGGATTTTTTTTTCTTCTATAATTTGCTTGCTGAGGCAGCGGGCCGAGGGGAGTGGAGAGCTGGGTGGGGCCTTCCTCACTCACGTTCCAGCCTCTGTTCGAATCGCTCAATCACTGGCCATGTTTTGGAGAGGACCTTGCCTCCGTTTAGCTAGCAATGCCTGTTTGTTCATTGATTTTTAAAATTTGTCCTGTTTCACTACTATGCAGGCAGATCCGCAGGAGATGGCTAGTAAGTAATGAAATGAAAACAAAAGAAGTAAATATGCAACAATTACAGAAACTGTCTATTCAGACATGGGACTAATAAAGAGCTTATCTGAGATTGTAGATCTTCTGAGCTTGATGACTTCTGGCATGAAGAGGTAGGTCCAGGTGAACAGACACCAGAAGTGACACCAGTGGTTGTAAGGCTATCAATCTTCTGGTCTGCAGAGGGAGGAAGAAGAGAAATGAAATTATTACACAGAGCCAATTCCTGGATCAGCGGGTTATTACCATTACCATAGACCTTAAGCTGTCCTTTAAGCACAGACATGTGATGATAATAATCTTATTATACTTAAGGTCCTTTTACTGTGTGCTTAATTACTCCACAATCCATCTTACAGCCACTCTAAAGGAAATTAGGAAAAAAAAAGTTAAGTCAGATCTAATCGAGAACAATTAATTGTACTGATTGCTTATATCCCTACTTGAAAAATACACACAGCTGGCATGTTACTACAACAACACAAAAGAGCTGTAGACAATTGTTCAGAGGCTGATAGGACTGCCTTCTCAATGGACTCATCAGATCTGATGGAACAAATATATGCAACATGTCTTAAAAGGTTCAAAAACATCTCACGTGTCCGTACAGGTATGGTATTTCCTAACGACCGATCGAAATCCTTCTTATTGGTTTTACATCGGCCTTCCTGTCAGGAAAAAGAAAGCATTCCACTAAGCTGGGCGTCCTTTCAGCGAGGCTCTCATCATCCTTAATTAGTTCCTTATTATCAGGCTGTAGATTTATGTTTCTTTCTATCAATATGGCCTTTCAAAGCTGCTGAATGTACTTCGTTCTCATAACTCCCACTTGCTATCTGTCAAGTTAAAATAAAATGAAGCTAAAGTTAAAAAAACAACGAACACCCGGTTTTTTGTTTGACTATGCATATACAGTATATATACAGATGTGATTAATGTAATGTTAACAAAGTTCAGACTCACTGATATGTCACTTTCTTTATCAAAAGCCATGCCACTTTTAGTTTTCTTTTTGGCATTTCCTTTAAAGAAAAGATGTAACATTGGTGTGAGAGCTACAAAGAAAATGTTATGAGTTAAACACAAAGAAGTATGCAATTAACTTACCTTTTTAGATTTTTGCAGTGCAGATGATTGCCACTCTTCTACCACTTTCTCATCTTCTACTTTCACTGAAGTACATGAAGCATGCATGATATCTGTCTTTATTTTCCTTCATTACACCATTACTTGGTTTAAAGATTTCTTTTTTAAAAAAACAAAAAAAGCTTACCAATGGTGTTAAATGAGCAGTGGTCATCTCTTCTGCAGAGATCTGTTTGCAGAATCCACGATTTAGCTTCCTTCTTGTAATGATAAAGGAGGTAGTCACAGTCAGAGACAGAAAGAAAGGTGAGTTAAACAATGAGGTGACATCACACTGCAGCACTGGCATTGGAGCCATTTCTCCAGGGGGAAAGGGACTGCAACATTTTTTTTGGGTAGAGAGAGACAGAGAGAGAGACCATAATGTACATTTAAAAAGAAAATCAAACAAAAATGACCCTTTATTGTACTTGAGGCAGTGTGTGGTGAATTAGAGTCCAGACCATGGCTCCTTAGATATAAGTTTTTGCTCACTAGATAAACAATGGAGAGCCAATCAAAACATTGAAAGATAACATCCCACCAGTACCAATGACATATTTGTGCCCTCTAGTGGTCAAAAAATGTTTCTCTTTAACAACCTCACTATTCCTCTGTGCACTATAAGTGCTATAAAATAATACCCATTCTGACAGGTGCTGAATGTAAGAGAGAGAGAAAGAATGAGAAGTTATACATACAGGTATATACATTGAAATAATTATTTTGAATTGTCATGTAATTTATATACATTTTTGGACGCTATATTAAAAAATGAAAAACACTTTTTTCTATCACTTAACATTTTCTCACAACCACATTTTCTATTTGTTTATTGTTTCACGCTATAATGAATCAAATATCCATATTTTTTCATAATAATTTGTTTGAATTTAATATTCTCAGATTATTGTCATCTATGTTTAAAGCCAAACAGTTCTTTTTTTTGTAGATAATAGACTGTAGCTGGGCTTGACCCCAGTGATGAGTCCTCACAGCTGTCAACATGTCAGCCCAGTCCACCTCAGTGTGACTCTATCTGTCACTAAGTGCTCTCGTAAATTATCAGTGCATTGCTTCTTCTTTTGTTGTACTGTTAATTCATATTTATGGTCTCTAAAGGTCATGTGAACAGTCTTGAATTTTTTTGTTACTTTTGTAGATGGTTTGTAGTTTTTTAAAAATAAATGTCTTCATTTTCACTTTCCTAAATCATTCAGGGATTGACATATTTCTTTTCTCTCTGATGCACAGCTGTCTTTTCTAAATCCACACAAAGGCTTCTGTTTCCCTTAAGCCTTGATGCACAGTTCTACAGTAAATATTAAATAGAAATTTTTATATCTTTACTTTAGCTACTGGTTGGTTTCTAGATCATGAAGTGCATACAATGTTTTGAACTGGCTTGATTGAAACATGAAAACTCAAATAAATATGACACGGGAGAAGATGGGCCTTCACACAAAACAGGAGTCTCTGTGTGCACAAAGTTTTAATGTGATCAAAGAGAAAGTTGAGCTGGCAACTCATCCCACTGCCTATAATGCACATAAGAAACCCAGACAATATTGCTCCTGATTGCTCCAACACATTAAAAACAACTGTTAATAGTTTTTATTTGCCTTTTGTTCTTTGAGGTTCTAGACATAATATGCCTGCACATCTCTTGTTTACTTAACTTAACTTGAGACAATGGGGGTCTATAATTGTTTCACGAATGAAATGACTGAATGTACTCAAGGTTACACCTTTAAGCATTTCCACCATGATATAATTATTTATTTAGAAAATGTTTTATCGTATAAAACATACAAAAATTCAGCATAAAATCATGAACCATCACATTAACAAACAATACAGAAGACAATGATAAAACAAAGAGTGTTTGAAACAGCATGCTGCATGAGGTATGACTGATAAATATACATTAAAAAAAGTTTTTAAATTGTGATTTTTAAAGCCACTATACTAATAAAAGTAAAATCAGAAATATGCCAATTATTTACTTTTTGATTTTCATTAATCATTAATTTTCTTCTTTTTTTTTGCATTGCCCTTGTGTGTTGCATCATCATTTTTTATTTTACATTTAATTTTCAGGGCGGCACGGTGGCGCAGTGGGTAGCGCTGCTGCCTCGCAGTTGGGAGACCTGGGGACCTGGGTTCGCTTCCCGGGTCTTCCCTGAGTGGAGTTTGCATGTTCTCCCCGTGTCTGCATGGGTTTCCTCCCACAGTCCAAAGAGATGCAGGTTAGGTGGATTGGCAATTCTAAATTGGCCCTGGTGGGTGTGTTTGTGTGTGTCCTGCGGTGGGTTGGCACCCTGCCCGGGATTGGTTCCTGCCCTGTGTTGGCTGGGATTGGCTCCAGCAGACCCCCATGACCCTGTGTTCGGATTCAGCGTGTTGGAAAATGGATGGATGGATGGATTTAATTTTCATATATTTATCTATTGCGTTCTGTGTTGTCCTTGAATGTTGCACCAATACCATCCAGACAAATTCCTAGTACATATTAGTGTACCTGGCCAGTGAAGCAAATTCTGATTCTGATTCTGGATGCTTAGTGTTTTGTTTAAGGACCAGAAGACTGCCTGTTTTAGTAACAACAATAAAACCAATTACTCTTCTTAACTGTGCAACATGGCTTATCTCGGATGTGATGTGTAATACCAGATCTGTAAAATGCAGCAATATATAGACAGAATTAAAACAAAAATACATAAATATTTATATATGGGTTTAAATGCACACTTGCTTTGACTTGTCAAACGAGACTTTTAAGTGACAGAGTAAAATATCAATAACAGCATAAATTAGTGTAGGAAATAATTTTCAAGTTACTACTTGACCATCATTTTCATAAAGTGATTGAAATCTAGAGATATGTTATATCATACAGGGAGATTCACTTAAAAGAGGCCCTGAATATTCTGTTGTAACTCCCGTTAGTATAAAGCAATTTGAAGCAAACAAATCCGCTCTATACCTTGACGTATCAATAACCGATAGCATTACATGCGATGCTGGAAGCAGTTTCCACTTTCTGTCAGACACATCTCGACACGGCACTCCATGTTCCTGAATGTATCAGCAAGCGTCTCGGGGGAAATAGCAACAATTTCATGTTGGATGTTTTCCTTCAAATCTTCCACAGTGCTTGTTCCGATTGATAGAGCAGACCCCAAAGGAAGAAGTCTGGTGGTGTCAGATCTGGTGACCGTGGTGGCCAAAGCCCCTTTGAAATTATCCTGTTGCCGAAAAAGGACTCAGTTTCTGCCATGCTCCTTGTCAATGTCTGACATGTTGCTCCATCTTGCTGGAAGTAAGCTTCCATTAATTCACGATCATCCAGTTGATTCTGACATTGCTTAAACGAATTGGTGACCCAATAGGTTTGCACCATGAAGACGTGCTACTTTATACTGTACACCACCATCCTGATGAGAAGTCAAGTGACTGAGTGAAGGGGTACAGGCAGTAAGCACCCAGAAGTTGCAAATGGAGGTTAAACATCACGACGGCTGTCCGGCACCTACCTCATCGGCTTGTTTGAAGCTCCATATACGGAGGAGCACGTTGCACATTGTTTCATTCAGATTGCTTAGCCCTAGCGAGAGTTATTACAGAATATTTGGGGCCTCTTTCGAGTAAATCTCCCTGTAGCTTTTAAAAAAAATTAGGGGCAGTTTACAAAATGCACAAAGTAACATTTTACCTTATATTGATGAAAGTTATTATTTTGTCTCTTTAAGAGAAGAAAAAAATTACATCATGTGTTTCATCCAAACTCTCCCTCCCCTTATTTTGATTTTTAAACATTTCTGCTTACTTGCATTGAAATCAGCATAGCAGAGGTGCTTACCTGGCAATTCAGACCAACTTTGATTCCATTTCACTATTTCAAAACCACAAAAAGTAATAAAAAAGGCAGCTTTAAGAGTTTGGAAACCATCTTTAGTGTTCATTTATCAACATTAGCATATCAGCGGATACTGGTGATTTCATTTTCAGGTTTCATCATTATCATAGATTTTTTCATAATTTTTTAAGAATTGATTTCAAAACATAGGAGGACAATAGCAAATTAAAATAAAAGATTTTCGTATATAACTTTGAACCAACCCAGGAGCTATAAAAAAGAGAGTAGGTAAAATATGCAGGTTACTGAAAAGTCGCAGAGGCTCACTAATCTGGATGAGCATTTGACTCATGAGTTCACTGTCAGCCATGTCTTAATTATGGAAACATTGTCATTCCATTTACTCATCGTATGTGCGGGTACCCCATTGATCTGTACAACTGACAGTTCTAGCAGAAAAAGGAGGACTTCCAGACAGAGAAAGTAACCAGTTTAGGGTTCTTACATTGGGGAAACTGTTAGACCTTTAGCTGCTATTGTAGCTGTTGAAATAATACACTAGTGATGAGGAGAGTGTGAAAGAGTAAAGAAATCTAAAAAGAGTAGAGCAGTAGGAGAGCAAGAGATGGATAAGATGGAGGAGAACTCAAAAGCAATTGTGGCCCAAAGAACTGCAACAGAGGGACGTGTAGAGAAAAGTGTCTTGGACATTAAGGGAACACTGGTGACAGAGTGGGTCAGGAGCTCAACTAATCAGGAAATGCTTTCGTGGAGAATAATAAACTCCATGGACAATTTTATATTGAATGTGTTGACGTTTAGAATTTCTAGAGGAGTTTTGTTTTATATTTTTGAAAATTGTGTTCCGAGACAATAGCATTGACAGGGATAGATTGGTAATCCATTTCTGATTGACTGGGATAGGTGTAGTTATGGCATACAAAAAGGAAATGCTTTTAGTGGAAAACGAAGATAAGAAAAAATAGTCAAATAATGGATGGTTGGGAACAGGAGCAGAAAACCTTATTCCACACAACCTGAGAACAGATTTCATCCATCCATTTTCCAACCCGCTGAATCCGAACACAGGGTCACGGGGGTCTGCTGGAGCCAATCCCAGCCAACACAGGGCACAAGGCAGGGAACCAATCCTGGGCAGGGTGCCAACCCACCGCAGGACTGAGAACAGATTTAATCTGTAAATAGAAAAAGAAAGAGGAGGAATCTGAATTATATGTACTGTCGATATACTGCTCAAGAAAATTAAGGGAACACTTAATCATCACAGTCTAACACCAAGTCAGTGAAGCTTCAGGCATATCAATCTGTCTAGTTAGGAAGCAAAAGTGATTGTGAATCAGCTTCATCTTCTTTGGTGCAAATGAAAGTGACAACAAGTGCACTGGACAGGCAACAGCAAGACAGCCTCCAAAAGGGGAATGGCTTTGCAGGTGGTGGCCACAGACAATTGCTCTCTCCTTATCCTTCTTGGCTGATTTTCCTCTAATTTTTCATTTTACTTGTGTCCTAGTCACTGCTGTTAGCATGAGGCGGTAATGAAGCTAATTCAAGTTGCACAGGTAGTCCAGCTCCTCCAGGGTGGCACACCCATACGTACCATCACAATAAAGTCTCCAGAGTAAGGAGGAGATACCAGGAGATGGGCCGTTATACAGTCAAAACAGTCACAGTGATCAAGTACCAGTAGACCTAAAAGAGTAAAGGGCATTAAGTGGTTGTTGGGGGTTGGTGAACAGCTGCTGCCCTACTGAACAAGAATATGAGAAGCTTGGCCACATACAGTCATATCAAAAAGTTTGGGAACCCTTCTCAGCCTGCATAATAATTTAATTTCAACAAAAAAAGATAACAGTGGTATGTCTTTAATTTCCTAGGAACGTCTGAGCACAGGGGTGTTTTCCGAACAAAGGTTTTTAGCCAGTAGTAGTATTTAGTTGTATGAAATTAAATCAAATGTGAAAAACTGGCTGTGCACAAATTTGGGTCCCCTTGTAATTTTGCTGATTTGAATGCCTGTAACTGCTCAGTGCCGATTACTTGCAACACTAAATTGGTAGGATTAGCTCGTTAAGCCTTGAACTTCATAGACAGACTTGTCCAATCATGAGATATAAAGATATTCAAGGTGGTCAATTGCAAGTTGTGCTTCCCTTTGACTCTCCTCTGAAGAGTGACAGCATGGGATCCTCAAAGCAACTCTCAAAAGATCTGAAAACAAAGATTGTTCAGTCTCATGGTGTAGGGGAAGGCTACAAAAAGCTATCTCAGAGGTTTAAACTGTCAGTTTCAACTGTAAGGAATGAGATCAGGAAATGGAAGGCCACAGGCACAGTTGCTGTTAAACCCAGCAGGTCTGGCAGGCCAAGAAAAATACAGGAGCGGCATATGCGCAGGATTGTAAGAACGGTGACAGACAACCCACAGATCACCTCCAAAGACTTGCAAGAACATCTTGCTGCAGGTGGTGTATCTGTACATCATTCTACAATTCAACACAATTTGCACAAAGAACATCTATATGGCAGGGTGATGAGAAAGAAGCCCTTTCTGCACTCACGCCACAAAGAGAGTCGCTTGTTGTATGCAAATGCTCATTTAGACAAGCCAGATTCATTTTGGAACAAAGTGCTTTGGAATGATGAGACAAAAATGGAGTTATTTGATCATAACAAAAAGTGCTTTGCATGGCGGAAGAAGAACACCGCATTTCAAGAAAAACACCTGCTACCTACTGTCAAATTTGGTGGAGGGTCCATCATGCTGTGTGGCTAGATAGATAGATAGATAGATAGATAGATAGATAGATAGATAGATAGATAGATAGATAGATAGATAGATAGATAGATAGATAGATAGATAGATAGATAGATAGATAGATAGATAGATAGATAGATAGATAGATAGATAGATAGATAGATAGATAGATACTTTATTAATCCCAAGGGGAAATTCACATACTCCAGCTAGTTCAGGGACTGGGGCCCTTGTTCAAGTCGAGGGTCGGATGAATTCAACTCAATATCAACAAATTCTTCAGGATAATGTTCAAACATCAGTCACAAAGTTGAAGTTACGCAGGGGATGGATATTCCAACAAGACAATGACCCAAAACACAGTTCGAAATCTACAAAGACATTCATGCAGAGGGAGAAGTACAATGTTCTGGAATGGCCGTCACAGTCCCCTGACTTGAATATCATCGAAAATCTATGGGATGATTTGAAGCAGGTTGTCCATGCTCAGCAGCCATCAAATTGAACTGAACTGGATAGATTTTGTATGAAGAATGGTCAACAATACCTCCATCCAGAATCCAGACACTCATCAAAGGCTATAGGAGGACAGCGTCTAGAGGCTGTTAGATTTGCAAAAGGAGGCTCAACTAAGTATTGATGTCATATCTCTGTTGGGGTGCCCAAATTTTTGCACCTCTCTAATTTTGTTATGATGCATATTGCATATTTTCTGTTAATCCAATAAACTTAATGTCACTGCTGAAATACTACTGTTTCCATAAGGCATGCCATACATTAAAAGAAAGTTGCTACTTTGAAAGCTCAGCCAATGAGAAACAAAAATCCAAAGAATTAAGAGGGGTTCCCAAACATTTTCATATGACTGTAAATTAAGAAAGAGGAGAGACAAAGTTGTCAAGCCTTTTTGGTCACCAGAAACATGGCCTTGAGTGCTTGTGTAATGTGGACCGAGTAACTGGCAAAAATGAAAGCTTCCGACCTTCACAGTATACATTTTGACTTTTTGGAGCCTTTTCTGTTAAAATAATGAATCCACTTAACAATAACAGAACACAGATGTGCACTGTCACTGTCCTTTGTACTTTATATATCATACGTACCCATATTATTTCAGGCTTAAAATTAGGGATGAATGGAAACCAAAAGGGCCATTGTTTTTCCAGAAATCCAGGTATATTGACATAATAAATCATATGGAAGTTTACTCCCGACACTCAAAAAAAGAAAAAAAAAAGTTTTGTTTTGCAAAGATACTGTCTGTTTCCGCCATTGTCATTCTACATGCATGGGCTCCAGTTTTCTAATGACAGTTAGTGACAGAGAGACAGAGCACACATGTAGCATGCAGTTAAGATGACAAAAATTCATCAGACATTATAGAAATACAGTACATTTAGTTTAATGGGTTTGAAGTTTAGTAAGCTTATTCCAAGGGCTTTAACAAAGGTAGAATGGTAGTGAAGAACTCTCATTCCAGTCTTACAGTACCGAGGTCGGCATAGAATTTGCATGTTCTTCCTGTGTATTTATGGAATAATTGGTATCAGTGTGAATGCTTAACTGTGGATGATTACCTATTTTAGATTAGATTAGTGTAGTCGGGTGAGACAATGACAGACTTGAACAAGGAAAACTATTGGGATACCAACCGGGTCATTCCATTCATTCAGCCCAAGACGAAGGCAAAATAAGAAATGAAAGGATGAAAATAGTGCGTCTTTACACGTTTCCCCTCAGCTGGGTTTTATTGGTTTCAGACTTGGTTTGGCTTGGACAGAGCTCTGTTTTGTGGCTTGTTTGGGCCAAAAATGACCCCATCTTCCTGGGACGTCTGGGATTTATGGTAGAAGGACCAGAACGGGCAAGACTAAGAGCACTCATTGGGCGGTTTCTTGATACTACAACAGAGGAAAGAGAAGTCAATGTTAGCTGCCACACCCACTCTTGCCCTGGCTGGGTTATTAAATACCTCAACAGAACCCGTAAGGGAGTCCTCTGATGAATATTAGATTAGATTAGATAATATTTATTAATCTCAAAGGGATATTTAGATTCATACAGAAGCAGAAGCATAAACCTCAGTTATTGACTCACAGGAAAAAAATTTCATTCAATCTATCAATCAATCAATCTACTGTAAGTATGATTTTTTAGAGCTTATTGTCTAGTAGTCTACAGAATAAAGACAGAAATTCACATCTGGGTATCTACTTTTAATAACCAACCCTGCCAGTGCCGGTGACTGCATTGAAGTCACTCACGACCAGAGGAGTGTCACATTGTGGGCACCCATCAACCACCGAGCGAAGTTACAAATAAAATGTCTCCCTCACCGAGACAACAGACAAGGGACCCTGGCCCTGGTCCCTGGCCATCGGACCTTACTCTTATTCTATGTTAATTAGTGTTGTCTTATTTTAATTCTTACTTTGTCTTTTTTTCTCTTTTCTTCATCATGTAAAGCACTTTTAGCTACATTATTTGTGTGAAAATGTGCTAAATAAATAAATGTTGTTGTTGTTGTTGAGAGTGCCATAATCTGAGTCTCATAATACGCTCATTGAAAGGAGTGATATTGGACACCATCGGAAGAAGCCAATCTGCAACAGCAACAGCTACTCCCCGAGTATGACAGCCATCAGAATGACCAGACCAATAAAAGGTGTATCCACTTTCAGAGATCTGGACAGTCCCAGGTCTACACACCTCAGAGAGTGCCGCCACTGAAATGCAGAGTTTACGCAGCTCCTCTGACAGCAGAGGAAGATGATCATCATACCGGAGAGACAAGACGTTCCATGCACCTACCTGAATGGGCTGCCTCAAATTGTGACCCGAGTGCTGCAAGTGTAGCGGGCAACGCCTCAGCACCGCACCAGTTCTGATCCCCAACAGACCTGACCCCATTGGCTCTCTGACGGTTTTGTCTCTTCCGGGGATGTGGCTCCTGAGGGCTTTCCCCCATCTTCTTCATGATGCAAGCAGCCTTCCTATGGGCAGCTGCAGCAGAGCTACTCGCACGGAGAGCAAAAAGGAGTTCTTTCTGTCACCTCACAGCTGCCACCAACCCCCATGATTTCCCTGCAAGTTGGAGGACCACTTGCAGGACCAGATGCAATTTAATGTCATACCCAGACAAATTGCAACCATACAACTTGATACATGCTGATGTGTAGTTTCAGGTGACACAGAGACTTGTTAGTTACTTAAAATGTCTTAAAATGGTAAGGCATCATTTTTGATCAACTTTCTTCAGAACGGGCCGCATGCCTGTCTCAATATAACTGCTGAGCTGTGTTCTTCATTTTGTTGTCCTTTTCATGGAAATAGTGTGTGAGATGCTCCTTCATGATGATGGTGTAAGAGAGAGAGAGAGGGGTAAAGCAACCAAATTTCTACATTCTTTGCCCAAATCCTAGGGTGCCGTGCTACAAAATGGCCTCTGATTCAAAACCAAACAGCCATACTTCAGACCAATGGGGGCACACAATTCCTTTCACACTTGCCTCCAAAACCATTTGTTGAGTAGTCTGTCATTCCTGTGATTGAGAGATTATATCCTTCAGAGAATCACTTGTCAAACTGGTTTTAGGCACGTCCCCTGACTCTGTCATAAAACTCCTCACTAACCTGACTCAGTTCTAAGGGGTGGGGAGTTCTCACCAATGAAGCACTAATATTACATTACTTTGTCTAAGTTACAAATAAAGACATGCAAAATATTTATCATCTCATATACAAAGTTTCATACCACAACAGTTGTCACATATGAGTAAAAAATGGGAATGGAGCTGCAGCGTGAATGGGGTCTTTTTAGTTTCAAGCGTAAGGTTTTTACAATACAATACAATACAATTTATTTTTTGTGTAGCCCAAAATCACACAGGAAGTGCCGCAATGGGCTTTAACAGGCCCTGCTTCTTGACAGCCCTCCAGCCTTGACTCTCTATGAAGACAAGGAAAAACTCCCAAAACAAAACCCTTGTAGGAAAAAAAAGGAAGAAACCTTGGGAATGGCTGTTCAAAAAGAGACCCCTTTCCAGGTAGGCTGGGCGTGCAGTGGGTGTCAAAAAGAAGGGGGTCAATACAATACAATACAATACAATACAATACAATACACAGAACAGAACAAATCCTCAATACAGTATAAAAATAAAAATATTACAAGTACTGAGAAGAATTTAACAGTAGATGATATCACATAATAGGATTTGGATTTGTTTAGAGTCCTGGAGACCTCAGCCATCAAGCTGCCTCCCCCATTTGGCCATTCCACAGCTGAGAAAGCACTGGGCCAGCCAATCCGATGAAAGGACTCCTCTACCTGACGATTCCTGCGATCCATCATCAGAGATGACTTTACCTTAGGCAGGCAAAACAACTTGGCAGGTGGGCTGTGGCACCAAGTGCCACATTTGAGTACCGAAAAGAGAAACAGAATAAGTGAGGGTTAGTAACAAATTCTAACTATCATGTTACTTATGTTTTAGTGCTAATGACTAACAACAGAGACACAGTCTGTCCAGTTAATCAGCAGCTCTAGTCAGGGTGTGCTGAACTGAAGTAGTGAGTCTTCAGCCGGGATTTGAAAGCTGAGACCGAAGG
Source organism: Erpetoichthys calabaricus (assembly GCF_900747795.2). NCBI lineage: Eukaryota > Metazoa > Chordata > Cladistia > Polypteriformes > Polypteridae > Erpetoichthys > Erpetoichthys calabaricus. Next base: position 344,607,373 of record NC_041394.2, on the reverse strand, counting down.
GGCATCTCTTAAAGTAGCTGGCAGACCAATCCACAGTTTAGGGGCCCAGTAATTAAAAGCTCGACCTCCCACTGTTATTCTGTTAACTTTTGGAATCATAAGAGGACCAGCATGTTGAGATCTTAATGTGCGCTCTGGTTTGTAAGTCATGATAAGTTCCGACAAGTTACCCAGACCTTTTTCACGATGGTTTACAATGATGTAGTTTCCTTCAACAAGATAACATGGAGCCAGTCATGAAAAGGAATAAAATAAAAAAAAACACAAATAACTAGCAATAATAACTAATCATAATAAATGGAACACATTAGAACACTATAAAATGGATAACTATTAATGCTAAAAAAACAATGGATTGAACCCTGAACACACCAAACTCAGACCTGTACTAACAGAATCCTAAGAAATTCTTGACAATTTGTGATTCACTGAAAAATAATAAATTGCAAAAAAGAATGAATGATCATCAAGGATTTAGATGGAATCGAGTCAGAATAACATGGTGAACACAACAAAAGCATATGATTTATGAGGTGTCGATGAGGTTGTTGATCTGAATTTCTACTTACTGTAACTTGAACAATGCATGTTGCTCATCACTGTCTTTTTAATGAAAAGGAAGCATGCACCTGTGTGCTCTGAAGCAATGAATGAGGTCATAATGGAGAAAATAGACCAGTGAGGGTAAAAGGGCAGGGGCTTGAGGCACTGTGGCTACCAATCCGTGGGTGTCTCTAATACAAACAAAGGCACACATTTCAGTATTGTAACTGTATCTATTAATAAGAAGCACTCGATGGTAAAGGTTCCTCGTGACTGATGAAGACTCATCAGACAACATTCCTGTTTGCTACTTTATTTACACACCTGAACTTCCTGGTTTCAGAGTGTGGTGGTAACGTAGAAAAGCAGCTAAAATGCTAAGAAACAAGCTGCTGTCTCAGGTATGACCTCACAAGTGACAACACCTGCTGAAGTTGAGAGGCCTGCAGTGGTATATTGAATAACATCACGGGGGACATCAGGGACATAAACAGGTATGGAGAATAGAACTTAACAAACTAAGTTGTGTTATTCTACTCAAACAGAACAATGAGCAGGCTGGAGGTCAGCTTTCAGAATCTTGTATTTGACTGTTGGTAACAAAAATGTTAAATTATACAGAGCTGACAGAGCAGAATGGAGTTACCAGGCGTGGAGATCTTAAACAAGATTGACATCTATTTCTTTCTGTAGTACAGTTTCACACATATGTGCTTTACTAAAAGCTAAAGAAAAATTAATGTTATTATAGAGGCAAAATAGGAGAATCCTTGCTTTGTTTGTTTAGTGTGAGTGCATTGTCACATGTGCAGAACTGAGTGAAATTCTTATTTGCATGTTTAGTTGCTGCTCTCAGGTTCTCATGTGTACTGCTGAATACATTTCTACATTTAAACATACTGTATTTAGAGATGTGTCTACAGTGCCTTTAAAAAGTATTCACCTCTTGGCAGTTTTCACATGTTCTTGTTATACAATACTGGATCACAATAGATTTAATTTGGCTTTTGTCGCACCACTCAACAACAACAACAAAAATATAATATTAATAAATACTCTTTATTGTCAAAGTGAAAATACTTCCCCGTAAAATGGTCTAAATTACTTACTTACTTCATATTGTTGTTTTGAAGCCATTCCCTATAGCTTCAGCTTAATGCTTGGGCTCATTGTCTTCTCCCAAGTTGTGGATTTCTTGTAGACTCCACCATTTTTTCCTCCAAACAGTTTTCATATTTTTTTTGCCTTCATTTTCTTTTCACAAGCCTTCTCTGTCCTGCTGCAGAAAAGCATCCTCTCAACATGATGCTGCCACTTTCATGCTTCAAGGTGCAGTTTATGTGTTTTTGATAATGTGAGCTGTTTGGGCATGGCGCTTAGTCTGATAGACAATAAGCTAAAGTTGTGGTCTGTACAGTCTCTCCAATGTCTTTCACTGTGGTTTGTGACTCCATCTGAGTTCTCAGAGGCCTCTTGATGGTCTCACTCACTCTTTTTCTTCAGTGTTTGTGGACAACCTGCTGCAGCAGACCTACAACTCTGCCATACTCCTTCCATTTCTTACATTTTGTGTTAGGTGCATTTTACATGTGCACATCTGGCGCCTTGTTCAGGGCTTGTTCCTGCCTCGCTCTGTATTCTTGCTGGGACTGGTGCGACACTGGATGGATAGATGAATAGAATAATTAAACATGTACTACAAAGATACTTCAATGTTCCTTAATAGTTTTGAAGAATCGGCGTTCTAAGCTTACAGATGGCTTAACATCTATTACAGAGCTGATTGTGTGGCGATTGGTTACTTGGAGAAAGAAAAGGACGGACAGGAATTGGGGGTTAGTACATTTGAAAGAGACAGTACTGCTGTAATAAAGTATTTCATCAAAGGCCGCGCACGGAGCAGCAAGCATCTTGTGTGAGGCAGGAACAATCTCTGGATGGGGAGCCAGCTCATCACTATCACTGTGCCACTGTGTTCCATGTTTAATAACATACTTTAATTCTTATCATCATGAAAATGATATCAACTATACTTTTCAGTATTTAAATTGTTTAGTGAGCTGTAATATCATGAATGTTCTGTCAGAAGAAGAGAAAGTCCGTTTAAGAAGCACATAGTGATTCACACACATAGAGCACATAGAAGAACACATACAAAACAAAGCATTTAACATGTTACGTTAGTTACGATGGTATTTGAGAAACTAGTAAATTAAAACTATTTTAAGTTTTAAGTTTATGATGTTTTACTTTAATGACAAAATAAACTATGTGATTAAAGTGGAAATTTCGAGATTAACATTGACATTTCAAGCTTTTTTTCGCCACTGTGTGCCTATTTTTTAGTCTTTTCTCTGCACCCTAATAAGCTTCCATATGACTCTCAGATGGTGGGCTATGACTCACCTTTTCATGACGACTTTGATATCTGACAACTTTTTTATTTCGGGTACTGTGCGACTTTGTGAACTTGAGTTTTTTGAGTTTCTCTGCCACTCTATGTCACTCGATCAACTTCCTTTTGTTGTTTATACCACTGTTTAAACAAAGAAATAGTATTTTTTTCCTTGCCTCTACTTGGTATTTGGTGAAATCCTTCTATTTTTTCCCCATGCTTTTGCCATTGTCTTTTCACAGAACACTGAGCTTAAGGGCTATTTATATTGATTTGCATATTCAAAGAGGTGTAATTCTGGGAGGTGTTGGAGAGTGGCAGCAGGTACGTGCATGTGCATTACTTTTCATGCTGACGGGGGTTTATGGAGCAGAAGAACGTGGAAGTTGCAGTTCGCATAGATTCATGCATCTGGATTTTTTTGTGCCTACGCACATTTCTGCTTTTGTCCGTACACCATGTTTTGTGCGAATTCTACGCACGGCATTATGCATGAGACCCCTGGTCTTTTGCTTTCAATTTTTTGACAATTTAGTATAGTGTTGGCATGTAGTGATTCTAACTTCTCGTAACAATCTTTTCACCCATTATGTTATTCATGTCCCTTCTCCAGGTCCACCATTCAGCAGCCAATTAGATTCCACATTTGTGTCAGTTTGTTTACTTTACCAGACTGAGATAACCCCCCCCCCCCCCCAACTCTACCCATAACCATACAATAACCAATAACACTCCCCCACCAGTTTTGTCATGGTAATACAAACTTACTGTGTTTTCACTTTTTTTTTGTTTTTTTGTCTGTGTCTCAGTTTTTCTTTTACTGATCATTTCTTTACGTGACCATTGATGTCCCAGGAAACACCCAAGGCTAAGGGCATCACATTGAATTGACAGAATTGTCTTATTATCAATAATATAATTATCAGAGAATAGTTCATTCTTTTCAAAGCTGTACATGTTACTAGTAATAAAGTTCAGTTCTGTTTTGAAATTCTTTGTTATCTCTAGATTTGTTTCATAATGTTCCTAATAAAGGTTGATATAAGTGGGTAGCGCTGCTACCTCGCAGTTGGGAGATCTGGGGACCTGGGTTCGCTTCCCAGGTCCTCCCTGCGTGGAGTTTGGATGTTCTCGCCGTGTCTGTGTGGGTTTCCTCCGGGCACTCCGGTTTCCTCCCACAGTCCAAAGACATGCAGGTTAGGTGGACTGGCGATTCTAAATTGGCCCTAGTGTGTGCTTGGTGTGTGGGTGTGTTTGTGTGTGTCCTGCCGTGGGTTGGCACCCTGCCTGGGATTGGTTCCTGCCTTGTGCCCTGTGTTGGCTGGGATTGGCTCCAGTAGACCCCCGTGACCCTGTGTTCGGATTCAGCGGGTTGGAAAATAGATGGATGGATGGAAGGTTGATATATTCATTAAACATCATACCCTTGATGATATCAACTATGTGAAAACAAAAGTCCTTGATAGCAAGTGTCACACAAGTCTCTTACTGTTTTAATGTGACAAGTTCTGGCATCCCACTTATCAGTGTCTGGCAGATTTTTAACGCATTGCTCACATAAGGCGGATGAGCATTTATTATGTTTGAACCAGGGCTTCTTTCAAGGCTTATGTTGAATTTCTTCTTTGTGTTAATTTTTTAGTTCATAAATTAAAATAGTTTCTGTTTATATTTGTTTAATTATCTATTACACTATATTATTATTGTTGTTGTTGTTGTTTTAATTGATCTATTATTTCATTTTTATGTTGGTAATCTTGTCTTCTCTCATGTTCCTTGTGTATTGACCCACCACCACCATCACAATCATTACTTCCCTTCTAGTTATCCACCCCCAGCTAATGAAGGCAGGGTGGGAAAGCAAGTTCCTTGTGGTTCATTTAAATGCACTTTGGAAGAGTTGGGATTAGTTAGTGTGAGTATTGCCCTTCTTTCAATTTTCATGGTTTTCTTGACAATTGTCCTGATTTTGTTTTTCATTTATTATGTTTTGCCTTTTTAATATTTCATTTTTCTTCATGGGTGGCACAGTGGCACAGTGGTTGCACTGCTGCCTCACAGTTAGGAGACCCGGGTTCACTTCCTGGGTCATCCCTGTGTGGAGTTTGCATGTTCTCCCCGTGTCTGCGTGTGTTTCCTCCGGGCGCTCTGGTTTCCTCCCACAGTCCACAGACATGCAGGTTAGGTGGATTGGCGATTCTAAATTGGCCCTAGTGTGTGCTTGGTGTGTGGGTGTGTTTGTGTGTGTCCTGCGGTGGGTTGGCACCCTGCCCGGGATTGGTACCTGCCTTGTGCCCTGTGTTGGCTGGGATTGGCTCCAGTAGACCCCCGTGACCCTGTGTTTGGATTCAGTGGGTTGGAAAATGGATGAATTTTTCTTCATTTTGTAAAGAAAATTTTTCTTATAAAGATTTTGTGTTTGCTTTTAACTACACCACCCAGGGTTTGATGGTAATTCCCCTCCCTTTTTTGTGACATTTTGAAAAATTCTGAGAACTTGTGATTATTTTTGCACTTTTGAAAACAAAGCATCATTTGGCCTTGTGCAGTAAACTAGACCCTCAGGCTGCCATTGTTGTACCCCTTCTGGACAGTCTGGTTATGATTCTGGCCTGAGTTTTGGAGGCCTCAAACTTTTTGCCATTTCTGTCTTCCTGTATAACAACAGCCACCACATTCTGACAGAGCCTATTGTCTTGTCACATTTTGATAGATACTGTTGTCTGTTCTGTAAAATTCAGGAAGTGAACTGGAAAGAATGTCAGGACACCATTACACATCCACACACTCCCAATAAGAAAGGGCCAATTGAAGACCATCCAATCATCTAAAAATCACATCCAGACAGCGACATGCTTAGAAGGTGCAAGTGCCACACAGGCAGTGTCTTGAAGGCGGGATTCAGACCATGTATGTAGTGGAAGCCATTGTGGGCAGTGCATCAGCTCACATTCAGTCATACAATACCAGTGGAGGGTCACCATTTGAACTTACATAAATATTGTAGGAAAAATTAAGCATAAAGAGAAAAAACAATGCAGTCACAGTTTGTGTGGAAATCTGCTCTGACAGTTTAAGGTCTGTTGTGGAACTATCATCAATGATGGACAAGTGTAATTCAGAATGTTGGATGGGCATACTGCTGATAAATTCTTCATCTTATATTTTAAATAATTAGTGACAATTACAATGTTCACCAGTTCTACCTGATTTTAAACCCGGAATGTTATTTTTGGTGTTGTTTTACCCGGTGTTTTTAAGTATGTGTGTGCTTGTGAGTTTTGTCCTGTACATGATAACCATTTCCCCAAATTACCAAAGTTCAGCAGCTGTAGCATAAAAAAAGGGATTCAACAAAAGCCTGATGTGCTAAAATGATTCCACAGACATAATATGTTCATTTTTATGAGTTTTAGTTAAAATTCAAAGTTAAACAGTTCACACAAAAAAGAGAAAATTGAAATAGCAAAAAAAGAAAGTTTATGTTAAGAAAAGTTCTGTTCAAAGGATAAATGTTGTTACATTTCAAATTGTTACAAATCACTTCAAATCACTAAAACATTTCTGAACCATTTCAAAAATGGTCAGAAAACTGTATGCCTATCCCATTTCTAATCTGAAAATGAGTCTTTTAAGTCCCTGAATACTGGGACCACCTGTTCTAAACACACTGTATCTCAGTTATAGCAAGAACGTTCTATCTCTTACTAACTTATAGGGGGAAAAGACAATACTATTGTGTATAATTATGAAAGAAATTTATATTCTATTGAAATTAAGCAAACGCTAATATGAGTTTAACTCAAAGCTTTCACTTTCTAAGATTGGCTCTTATAGTCCCCTTTAACCCATGTGATAGAATGAGTCTCAACACACTATAGAGGTTTGGGGCAGCTGTGGACACTTTTTGTGACTGAAGACAGAGAAGAAAATTAAAATTAGTCAAAACCTTTTATTAATACATACCAGGCAAGGGTAAAATGTCAGAGAAACACAGTCCCAGGACACCGCGCTTCATCTGCCTCGAGCGCAGATGTCCTTGTTCTTTTATACCTTTCTAATCTCCTGATCGTTGACCATGTAAGCAAAAAATAGCATCCTGACTCATTGTACTTTTCCAATTTTGTAAAGTCATTACCCTAAAGGTATATTTTCTTGTCACACACATCATCAAAAGAAACTTCTAGAAAGTATACATGCTTTTTGTCACGCACGCAAAACACAAACAAGTTTCATCACTCTGTCCTATTTTCTATACACACATACATTTTGTTCAATTACATCTTTTTATGTTTTCACACAGCCATCCGTATATTGTCCCTGGCTGCAAAAAGTTTAAAGAAAACAAGAAGTTGTTGTTAGGTTGAGTTCCAGGATTGAACTGAACTGGTTTGGAAAGATGGAGGTTTTATATGCCATGAACCTGAAGTGACATGTGGACGAAGGTTCGAGGCAAACAGCAGGCAGACAGCAGATGTTGAGTAAAAAGCAATTTCTTTATTCTTGATGAGCAGAGAGACCACTGCAGCCCCTGTCAGTTTGTGTCACTGACAGTTACCAGCAAGAAGCCCAATCTTGCGGGGGTTGAGTTCCCTTTTATACTTGATACATCTTACAGAGACAGCTTATCATGAGACAAGGTTACACAATTTTTGGGGGGGGATTCAGTAATATGCCCAGAAATTACAACACATTTGTTCAAAACAACTGAAGAAGAAGTGAAAAAGCCTGTTGCTGCTGATTTTTACAATCCTAGATGTTTTTTTAAGATTAACAGTTTCCTGAGTACAGACTAAAAGGTCAGCAGTTTGACAGAAATGTTGCAAGTTTGTTCTTTTAGCTTTTGTACGTAAACACTTAATACTTTGATATGTAAGTCTTATTAGAAGCAATTAATCCATAGCTTATTAATACAAGCTAGTAATATACTTATACTGTTAAATGATTATACAGGTAATGTTTTTCCTCTTTCTCAGACATCAGTCTGGGTCCCAGAACAAGAAGTGACATTAAATCAGGCAGGTTTTCCCATATTTGGTCTGCAGAGATAACAGAAATAGGTTTAGAGCACCCCACCACCCCCTGGCCTGGTGGGTAATTAACTCCACTTGGTCCACTCAGCTCACTCCCAGTTGTACATGTGTGACACCCATTAATGGTAAACAATGGTTTAGAACAATGACAACTGGAAGAATAAAGTGTGAAAATGAGATCAAATAGTTGCACTTTATCTTTAGAGGTGTACAAGTAATTTTTATAGTTAAACATTGCAAGTCTGTTTAATGCAATGACATATTCTTCATAAATGGAAGCTGACAGAAGTCAATTCAGTCTGAAACTGATTAGACGTTTCAATGTGACCTCACAGATGAATCAGATGTCCCAGCTTTTCCATATTCAATTCACAATTCCAGTTTCATTTAATATTTTTTTTTATATTACAAGCTCAGAGTGTGATACAAATGGCACAGAAAAGCGGCCTCTAATGTGTTTATAGAGATAGACTTCTTCAAACATGCAGACATTAATAGTCTGTGTAAAGTATTATGTGTCAAAATCAGAGCTGTAAAATGTTCATTTAAGTGCACACCAGTATCATGATGTCAGCACTGCAGCTCTGCAGTTTCTATTGTTAGTTCTGTTTGTTATACTCACAGCTGTTTTTTTGCATTGACTGTAATCTTGTGATTTGAACAAATGGACAGTAATGCCATATTTTGTCAGGATTGAAAAGGCAGATTTCAAAAAAATTGAGGATGACTAGGAGAGGAAATTTGAATTTAAAAATGAAAATAAAGCCACAAATGCATTGATTAGCAAAATGAACAAGAAACACACAAAAATACTTATAACCTAATTCGTCAGGAAGCTCACTAACACACAAGACTGTTTTTAATGTGTCCAGAAATTTTGACACACCACGTAGCGGACTGCTGATTCAAATAGTGTTGGTATACTGATGCCACCTTGCACGATTTCCAGCCATGAGGCAATAAGCAGTGGGGCCATTGTCTTTGTATCCAATATCAAATATCAGTATTGGGGAAATGCAACAAAAATAATAAAGAACACAAGTACAGTTTTACATATCATCCCTAATGCAGAAAGCAATTCAGAACAAAAATGATAATATTCCAAAAGCAACAAAAAATGCTAACACACCAGCACTCAGCTGACTTCTCATTGCCTTTAGTGGTCTTTTGGTAGATGTGTGTCTCCCAAATGTGTCAATGCAGTTTTACAAGAATTATTAGAGCTAAATAAATATGTGTCATTGATGCATTAATATTAAGATTCAGACTTTCCTTCAGGATCAAGAGTAACTGGTGCACTCCCTCTTGTCAAACCTGTTTTGTAATGGGAGCATCACACCAGCCTGCAGTGTTGAGGCACTGTGCCCACCTCTCATGCCATCCTGAAAGTAAGAACATAAGTGTGACAGGTGTCTGGTCACACTTACAGGTAATCTAACTTAGACACCATTACAATATCCGACTACGCCACCCAGTTTTATTAAGAGATTGGGAACTCTTGAGATTTACCGATAATAGCACACAGTTTTCTTTAAATTGGGCGGTTAGTAAACACACAATGAAAGACACAACAGTAATTTCAGGAAAAGCAACAGTAACTTCTATTACACAAGACAATAAAGTAATTTAAAAAGATAAACGAACATAAAAAACCTAACAATATCAGGTACGAAACTCCTTTTTTTTAAAAGGAAAACACACAGTCCACACTCTAAAAGTCCATCAAAAACAAGAATTGGAGGATACAACCTTTAGTGGTGCAGAGCTCCAGTTTGCGCACTGTGTTACCCCAACAATTAATTGTTCAACTGTTCACGGATGCACTCTGTTCACCAGACACTCGTTTCCCAACAGAAGTTTTGCCTGTCAGCATTTTTCCACTCTGGGCTCCTTGTGTTGCTGTGACCTAGGCACGCCTCACTTCTCGTCTGCCAGCTTTGCTCGGTCCTTTCATGCGGCTTCCCTTACTCGCTGGACCCACAACCGGCGTCTTCTTGTGGAGCTGTCTCTTCCTCCCTGGAAGTCAGTGTTGCCGTCCTTGTGCCTCACATCGTGCCAGCCACGTACCCTTGTCTGCCAGCGAGCCCCTGTGCTCTCTGCGTGTCTTGGCAGTGTTCTCAGTGGACCGTCCCTACTTGCCTTGTCCTGCCCAGAAGTTTAAATCTCCTTCAGTCCCTGCTGTTGTCAGTTCTGGACAATTGGTTTAAACAATGGCACATCTAAATTTCCTGAGTTAAACAAATAATGAAAACACAAGTTAACAAAATATATTGTTACCAACCATGAATGAGTACAGATATGCTGATTAGAAGCCAATATTGTCAGACATGTAATCTCCAAGTCAGGTAAATACAAACAATTTCTAAGGAAAGAGCAGTTCTTTTACCCCAATGTTATATTGTTTGCATGTCTAAGAAGTTAAAACTTCAAAGTGGTGATTCTTTTGCAAGACAGCAAATACCGATATCCTGTAGACAGCCATCACAATAATCATTAATAGTATAACCCAGGAAATTTGCTGTTTAACTTCTGACCCCCAGTCCCAACAATGGGTGCCTAATGGAACCACCCAGTGTACAAAAAAATGTCCCCCTCTGACATAACAAATTTGACAAAGGAGAGGAGACCACTCAGTCCATCAGATCATTTGTTTAGCTAATAACTAATCTGTCAATCTGTCCAAGTATCTTCAAGACAACACCACCGCTTTCAAACTTTCCAAACACATCTCGTCCAGTGCTCTTGGCTTAGCCAACCTCAAACAATGGGGCACAGCCTCCTCTGATGAAATCAAATCCACCAGGTTATGGAGCTCTTGAATTTGCCCCTTCTACTCCTCGAGGCTCTGTCTGGTATTTTAACACAACCTCTTGGCCCCCTCTTTACATCACCATTATCTGCCTGTCTATGAAGAGTTTTTAACATTTCCTACTTGATTTCATTCACCCATTCAAACTGACAAATGTGACCTTAGTCTCCCCACAGAATGACTGTTACTGTCTCATCTGCAGTGAATGCTTTTTCCTAAATTTTTATAATTCCTGGAATTGCTTCAGCCACTTCATCAAGATAGATAGATAGATAGATAGATAGATAGATAGATAGATAGATAGATAGATAGATAGATAGATAGATAGATAGATAGATAGATAGATAGATAGATACTTTATTAATCCCAAGGGGAAATTCACATACTCCAGCAGCAGCATACTGATAAAGAACAATATTAAATTAAAAAGTGATAACAATGCAGGTATAGCAGACAATATCTTTGTAAAATGTTAACGTTTACCCCTCTGGTGGAATTGAAGAGTCGTATAGTTTAGGGGAGGAACGATCTCCTCAGTCTGTCAGTGGAGCAGGAAAGTGACAGCAGTCTGTCGCTGAAGCTGTTTCTCTGTCTGGAGATGATACTATTTAGTGGATGCAGTGGATTCTCCATGATTGACAGGAGCCTGCTCAGCGCCCGTCACTCTTCCACAGATGTCAAACTGTCCAGCTCCATGCCTACAATAGAGCCTGCCTTCCTCACCAGTTTGTCCAGGCATGAGGCGACCCTCTTCTTAATGCTGCCTCCCCAGCACACCACCACGTAGAAGAGGGCGCTCACCACAACCGTCTGATAGAACATCTGCAGCATCTTATTGCAGATATTGAAGGATGCCAGCCTTCTAAGGAAGTATAGTCAGCTCTGTCCTTTTTTACACAGAGCATCAGTATTGGCAGTCCAGTCTAATTTATCATCCAGCTGCACTCCCAGGTATTTATAGGTCTGCACCCTCTGCACACAGTCACCTCTGATAATCACAGAGTCCGTGAGGGGCCTGGTCCTCCTAAAATCCACCACCAGCTCCTTGGTTTTGCTGGTTTTCAGTTGTAGGTGGTTTGAGTCGCACTATTTAACAAAGTCCTTGATTAGGTTCCTATACTCCTCCTCCTGCCCACTCCTGATACAGCCCACGACAGCAGTGTCATCAGCGAACGTTTGCACGAGGCAGGCCTCCGAGTTGTATTGGTAGTCCTATGTATATAGACTGAACATGACCGGAGAAAGTACAGTCACCTGCGGCGCTCCTGTGTTGCTGACCACAATGTCAGTCCTGCAGTCCACGATCCATGGCACCAGGTATGAATCTACTCCCATCTCTGTCAGCTTGTCCCTGAGGAGCAGAGGTTGGATGGTGTTGAAGGTGCTAGAGAAGTCCAGAAACATAATTCTTACAACACTACTGCCTCTGTCCAAGTCGGAGAGGGATCAGTGTAGCATATAGATGATGGCATCCTCCGCTCCCACCTTCTCCTGGTATGCGAACTGCAGAGGATTGAGTGCATGGCAGACCTGTGGCCTCAGGTGGTGAAGCAGCAGCCGCACCATGGTCTTCATCACATGCGACGTCAGAGTGACAGGCCGGAAGTCATTCAGCTCAATAGGATGTGATACCTTTGGGACTGGGGTGATGCAAGATGTTTTCCAAAGCCTCGGGACTCTCCCCTGTTCCAGGCTCAGGTTGAAGATGCACTGTAGAGGACTCCCAGCTCCAATGCACAGGCCTTCTGCAGTCGTGGCAATACACCATCTGGACCCGCTGTTTTGCTGGCACAAAGTCTCCTCAATTCTCTGCTTACCTGCGCTGCTGTAATTGTGGGTGGGGGTAAACTCTCTCCGATGCTGATATCAGCAGAAGGATGGGTGGAGGGTGCAATACTCCTAGGTGAGAGTGGGTTAGGGTGGTCAAACCTGTTAAAGAATTTGTTCATTTGGTTTGCTCTCTCTTCACGTCTCTCTCAATGGTGGCACCCCGCTTCGAGCTGCAGCCAGTGATGATCTTCATCCCATCCCATGCTTCCTTCATGCTGTTATTCTGCAACTTCTGCTCCAGCTTTCTCCTGTACTGCTCATTCACAGCCCTGAGCTGGACTTGGAGTTTCTTCTGCACACGCTTGAGCTCATGCTGATCACCGCCTTTAAAAGCCCTTTTCTTCTTGATCAAAAGGCCCTTGATGTCACTTGTAATCCATGGCTTGTTGTTAGCATAGCAGCGTACAGTTCTTACTGGAACTACAATGTCCATACAGAAGTTGATGTAGTCAGTAGTGCAGTCAACAACCTCCTCAATGTTCTCACTTTAAGATCCGTGCAGGATGTCCCAGTCCGTAGTTCCAAAGCAGTCTCTCAGAGCCTGCTCTGCCTCAGGGAACCACTTCCTGAATGAGCGTGTAGTTGTAGGGAGCTCCCTCACTCTTGGTTTGTAGTGAGGCTGAAGCAGAACCAGGTTATGATCTGCTTTCCCAAGCGCAGGCAGCGGGGTGGCGCTGTATGCATCTTTAACGTTTGCATACAGTAGGTCAATAGTCCTATTTCCCCAGGTGTTACAATCCACATACTGGGAGAAGGCAGGTAATGTTTTGTCCATCGTCACATGGTTAAAATCTCCAGTGATTAGCACAAGTGCCTCGGAGTGCTGTGTTTGTAACTTAGCAACAGCAGAATGGATGATGTCACTCGCTGTCTCCAGGTCCGCCCGAGGAGGAATGTAAACAATAACAACAATGACGTGTCCAAACTCTCTGGGCAAGTAATAGGGACGCAGACTTATGGCCAACAGTTCGATGTCCCTGCAGCAAGTGGAGATTTTAATGTTTACATGTCCAGAGTTGTACCATCTTGTATTGACAGAGTTCAAGTTTTCCTCCTTTCCTCTTCCCACAGGTACTTGCGTCTCTGTCCGCTCTAACTGTGCTAAACCCGGGTAGCTCCACGTTAGCATCTGGGATGTTAGTTGTTAGCCACGTTTCACTAAAACACAACAAACTGCATTCTCTGTAGGTCCTGACATTTTTCACCAGCGCAGCCAGTTCGTCGATCTTATTTGGTAGTGAGTTCACATTTCCCAGAATCACAGAAGGCACCGAAGGTTTGTAGCGCCACTTTCTCGTTAGACGCTTGGCTTTTATCTTAGCACTGGCTCTGCTGCCACGATACGACCTTCTAACCTCGTCAGGTAAATAGGGAACCACACTGGCTCGGGCATTTGTTCTCAGTGCTTGAAGTTGACTACTTGAATAAACAAGTGTCAGCGTGTAAAAATCCACATAAAAGAAAGTGGTAGGAGTGATCAGTGAAATTGAGAAAAAGGTAGAAAAATAAAGTCGTTCACAGAGCTGCTGGAATGTCTGCCACTCGCAGTGGCGCCTGAGTACCCTGAGATGTATCCAGTGTCAAGACTCTTGCTAAACCCACTCTCAGTGATTACTAAAATTACTTCATTTCATGTATCAGTGGTCTCCTTACATAAAATACCAGCTGATGACAAGACAATTTAAATGCTACTAGCAGATTTCTGACATGAACCAAATGCCAGGAGCACTTTGTACTTTAACTGGCTGGGCTACATTGGTTGCCTGCTGAACACTTGATAATGTTGAAAACTCTTAGTGTCTGATAAATCTCTTTTTGAAGATGCTGTTCTTAGCCTTATATTAATGCACCAGGTATGGAGATTTGGCAGCACCAAACTGCATATCCCCATTATTTAGTGGGTGTGTTATGATTGTCATATTATTTAAGGACAACCTCCTATTACTCCATGCTTTCATGTTACCAAATATACAATGCCATATATAAAACATGCGTCTGGAGCACCCTGAAGGTTTTCAAAATGGGACACAGTCATTGAATTCACATGTCCCAAAGGCGCCTCATCTCAAGACTTAAGTCTGGGCCTTTGGTTCAATGCAGGTTAACCCCCTCAGAGGTTCACATCGATTAATGGAGTTAAGGTAAGTTACTGGAACTGTTGTTAAATGTCTAGAAATCTGGTGGTTTGTGGACTTTTATGGAAAAATCAGGACCTTCAGTGTGTCGTGTCCAGACGAATGAGGACTTACATTTGCTGTTCCCCTGCTCAGCTGTTTAATTTATTTATTTTTTGATTTTTATGTTCTTTCGGTGTTGTTTCCACAGGCTCTGTCCACTGAGAGGTAATATTAACTTTGATGAGAAACAGCCTTCAATGGATACAGTCTAACACTCAACTCAGAAAATCTAAAAATGAGTGACCATGGCTTGAGTAAGAAGTTTGTTAAACTCTTCTCCAGGAAAAGAAGATCTGATCAAGAAGTTGCTGCTCTGTCTGGTGAGAAAAACCTGGAAACGTCCTTCTTGAATTTAAAAAAGTTTTTCCAAAACTGTTTTAAAGCAACACACTTCAAGAACATCTTGTCTATCTTGTTTTTTATTTTTAATATGATTTGTTTTGTAGATGTCCAGTAGATGGACTGCTTGCTCATATCACTCACTATACTGGAATCTTGTGTTTGTAATTTATGCTTTGTGACAAGTGGTCCTTGTATGAGAAGTTAGTGTGGACATTGACCAGTGAAATTAATTGTGTTTTATTACTGTATTCATTCAGATTTAAAGGAAAGGAGCAATAATAAAATAAATAAAATAAAGTGCTCAGACAGGAGTGGTGCAGATAGACAGCTCAGGAAGTGGGTGACAGCAGAAACAGTCAGTCAGGCCGATAAAAGAACACAAAGACAGTGGTTAATACTCAGCAGTCAGCAGCTGGCTAATGTCAAGAGTGTTTGAAGTGACGTGAATGTTTCTCTTTGCACTGGAACCAGCAAAAAAATAAAGGTGAAATAACCTGATAAGTGAAGTACTAGGGTGTTGTACCGTGTTAGCCATTATGAATGTAGAGAAAAGCCAAGAAAAATGACTCTGATAAGTGAACTAACACATACAGTGGTGTGAAAAACTATTTGCCCCCTTCCTGATTTCTTATTCTTTTGCATGTTTGTCACACAAAATGTTTCTGATCATCAAACACATTTAACCATTAGTCAAATATAACACAAGTAAACACAAAATGCAGTTTGTAAATGATGGTTTTTATTATTTAGGGAGAAAAAAAAATCCAAACCTACATGCCCCTGTGTGAAAAAGTAATTGCCGCCCTTGTTAAAAAATAACCTAACTGTGGTGTATCACACCTGAGTTCAATTTCCGTAGCCACCCCCAGCCTGATTACTGCCACACCTGTTTCAATCAAGAAATCACTTAAATAGGAGCTGCCTGACACAGAGAAGTAGACCAAAAGCACCTCAAAAGCTAGACATCATGCCAAGATCCAAAGAAAATTCAGGAACAAATGAGAACAGCAGTAATTGAGATCTATCAGTCTGGTAAAGGTTATAAAGCCATTTCTAAAGCTTTGGACTCCAGCGAACCACAGCGAGAGCCATTATCCACAAATGGCAAAAACATGGAACAGTGGTGAACCTTCCCAGGAGTGGGCCGCCGAACAAAATTACCCCAAGAGCGCAGAGATGACTCATCCGAGAGGTCACAAAAGACCCCAGGACAACGTCTAAAGAACTGCAGGCCTCACTTGCCTCAATTAAGGTCAGTGTTCACGACTCCACCATAAGAAAAGAGACTGGGCAAAAACGGCCTGCATGGCAGATTTCCAAGACGCAAACCACTGTTAAGCAAAAAGAACATTAGGGCTCGTCTCAATTTTGCTAAGAAACATATCAATGATTGTCAAGACTTTTGGGAAAATTCCTTGTGGACTGATGAGACAAAAGTAGAACTTTTTGGAAGGCAAATATCCTGTTACATCTGGCGTAAAAGGAACACAGCATTTCAGAAAAAGAACATCATACCAACAGTAAAATATGGTGGTGGTAGTGTGATGGTCTGGGGTTGTTTTGCTGCTTCAGGACCTGGAAGGCTTGCTGTGATAGATGGAACCATGAATCTACTGTCTACCAAAAATCCTGAAGGAGAATGTCCGGCCATCTGTTCGTCAACTCAAGCTGAAGCGATCTTGGGGTGCTGCAACAGGACAATGACCCAAAACACACCAGCAAATCCACCTCTGAATGGCTGAAGAAAAACAAAATGAAGACTTTGGAGTGGCCTAGTCAAAGTCCTGACCCTGAATCCAATTGAGATGCCTATGGCATGACCTTAAAAAGGCGGTTCATGCTAGAAAACCCTCAAATAAAGCTGAATTACAACAATTTTGCAAAGATGAGTGGGCCAAAATTCCTCCAGAGCGCTGTAAAAGACTCATTGCCAGTTATCGCAAACGCTTGATTGCAGTTATTGCTGCTAAGGGAGGCCCAACCAGTTATTAGGTTCAGGGGGCAATTACTTTTTCACACAGGGCCATGTAGGTTTGGATTGTTTTTTCTCCCTAAATAATAAAAACCACCATTTACAAACTGCATTTTGTGTTTACATGTGTTATATTTGACTAATGTTTAAATGTGTTTGATGATCAGAAACATTTTGTGTGACAAACATGCAAAAGAATAAGAAATCAGGAAGGGGGCAAATAGTTTTTCACACCACTGTAGCAGGAAGCCAAAGTACTTTGAATTGTTGAGAGTCCTCAGAAAATGCTACTGAGTCAGCAATAAGCCACACAAGGCCACAATCATTTGAATAGTTTAAAATGTAAGTGTGTTAGTATATAAGGAGCTGTCTTGCGCTTTTAAAGGCAATTGAGAAAAACACAGAAAGAACATAAGGGAGCACTAGTAAGACAGATGATAAGTTAAATCTGCTCCAGATGAACACTTGGTCATCCACACTGGAACAGGTTTAGGTAGCAGTAGGCAGAGGGGACAGCAATTTAACAACAAATACCTTTAGCATACAGTCAGTCCATAGTGAAAAATATTTCACCCAAACAAACTGTAAAAATCAGTTGGATACAATTTCAGTAATATTTAATGTTTTATTTCAAAGACTGAGGGTTTGGAAGCCCATATTTTGAAGAAATGGCAGCTAATCCGGCACCTCAACTTATTGATTGAACTTGAGAAGTACTGAAGTAGATAACGGGAGGAACTCCCCTAGGTATACCACAGAAAGTCAGTGTGCATAGATAAAGTAGTGTGAGAGGAGACTCCAGTCCAGAGACCTACTGGGTTATGGTCAGGCGTAAGTGTAAAGGTGAGCAGTCAGAACTGCCCAGTAGCATCAAGAGCAGAATTATCCATGTCCGGTAGGTCAGAGCACCTCACACAGCTGGATGTTCTTTCTGAGGCACTGCACAGGACCGAAAAGCCCCATTATCAGTGTGACACACATGCCCAGCATGTTACTATGACAGTGCCCAAGTAGGAGTCCTTCCTGGACAAGTTGGTACACTTCTGGCCAGAGTGTCAAGGGATCCAGTTGTCATGGTCAAGCATTAGTGGAAGATGAGCAGTCAGAACTGTCCAGCAGCATCAACAGTAGAATTATCAATGTCTGTAAGGTGAGAGTACCCCATACAGCTGGATGTCCTCTCTGATGCACTGGGCAGGCCTGAAAAGCTCCATTATCAGTGGGACACACATGCCCAGCATGTTACTATGACAGTGCCCAAGTAGGAGTCCTTCCTGGACAAGTTGGTACACTTCTGGCCAGAGTGTCAAGGGATCCAGTTGTCATGGTCAAGCATTAGTGGAAGATGAGCAGTCAGAACTGTCCAGCAGCATCAACAGTAGAATTATCAATGTCTGTAAGGTGAGAGTACCCCATACAGCTGGATGTCCTCTCTGATGCACTGGGCAGGCCTGAAGAGCTCCATTATCAGTGGGACACACATACCTAGAATGTTACCAACCCTGTGCCCAGGAGGGAGACCCTCCTGGACAAGTGGGTACACTCCTGGCCTGAGTGTAAAGGGATTAGGTTGTCATGGTTTTATATTTAAATACATTAATAAGTAATATTGAGGAAAAATATTGTGATGCAACAGATCAGAACCAGTTGATTTTGGCTCAAAATATAAAATTGAAAGTCAAAATATAACGTACCAATTTCTAGCTTGTTTGCAAATTTAGCAAACAAAAAATGTAAGATGCACACATACTAACTGCACTTGTTGGTCTATACGTCTGCCAATAAAGCAAATTAAAAACTGTCACTTCTGCATATTTACTTTTGATAGATTAAATTAGATAAACTTTATTAATCTCAAGGGGAAATTTAGATATATACATGTGCAGAAACATAAAAAAAAAATTGATTCATAGGAGAAATAATACAGTCAATCAGTAGAGAAGATAGATAAGTAAATGCAAAAATAAATGTATATCGTGCAGAGATTGCAAAATAAACTTAAAATTGTAAAATTAATTTAAAGAGTACACAGCATTTACTGTAATTTGGTGTTTTGGGAAGAAGCACTGAATTGCCTGATGGCAGTGGGCAGAAAAGACCCCTGGAGGTACTTCTTAGCACACTGTCGTGGAATCCTCTCCTGGCTAAAAGTGCTCCAAAAGAGCATAACCTGGAGGAGATAAATGGGGAGGGTCACGTCAGGAAGGGCATCCGATGTAAAATTTTGCCAAATCAATATACGAACAACAATACAAATTTCCATACCGGATCGGTCGAGCCCCAGGTTAACAATGACCGCCAACAGGTTGCTGGGGGAGATTGGGCTACTGTTGGCCGAAGAAGGAGAAGAAGAGGGGGGAGATGTGTCCGGAGGCAGGAGGAGAGGAAGAAAGTAAAGAAAGTGGAACTGAGGGTAGGAACTTTGAATGTTGGCAGTATGACTGGTAAGGGGACAAAGTTAGCAGATATGATGGAGAGAAGGAAGGTTGATATATTGTGCGTGCAAGAGACTAAATGGAAGGGGAGTAAGGCCAGGTGGATTGGAGATGGATTCAAATTGTTCTATCATGGTGTGGATGGGAGGAGAAATGGTGTAGGAGTTATTCAGAAGGAACAGTATGTCAAGAGTGTTTTGGAGGTGAAAAGAGTGTCAGACAGAGTGATGATTATGAAGTTGGAAATTGCAGGTCGTGATGAAGAATGTTGTTAATGCATATGCCCCGCAAGTTGGGTGTGCGATGGAGGAGAAAGAAGATTTTTGGAGTGAGGTGGATGAAGTGATGAACAGTGTACCCAAGGGACACTGGTGATTGGAGCGGATTTCAATGAACATGTTGGTGAAGGGAACAGAGGAGACTAGGTGGTGATGGGTAGGTAGGGTGTCAAGGAGAGGAGTGAAGGTCAGAGGATAGTGGATTTTGCCAAAAGGATGGACATGGCTGCGGTGAATATGTATTTTAAGAAGAGGGAGGAACACAGGGTGATGTACAAGAGTGGAGGAAGATGCACACAGGTAGATTACATCCTATGCAGAAGAGTCAATCTGAAGGAGATTAAAGACTACAAAGTGGTGGCAGTGGAAAGTATAGTTAAGCAGCATAGGATGGTGGTCTGTAGGATGACGTTGGAGATCAAAAAGAGGAGGAGAGTGAGGGCAGAGCTAAGGATCAAATGATGGAAGTTGATTGCAAGATTGAGTTTAGGGAGGAGGTGAGACAGGCACTGGGTGGCAGTAAAGAGTTACCAGACAGCTGGGAAACTACAGCAGATGTAGTAAGGGTGACAGCAAGAAAGGTGCTTGGCGTGACATCTGGACAGAAGAAGGAGGAAAAGGAAACCTGGTGGTGGAATGAGGAAATACAGGAGAGTATACAGAGGAAGAGGATGGCAAAGAAGAAGTGAGATAGTCAGAGAAATGCAGAAAGTAGACAGGAGTACAAGTAGATAAGGCGCAAGATGAAGAGAGAGGTGGTAAAGGCTAAAGAATAGGCGTATGATGAGTTGCATGAGAGTTTGGACATTAAGGAGGGAGAAAAGGACAAGTACTGATTGGCTAGACAGAGGGACTGAGCTGGGAAAGATGTGTAGCAGGTTAGGGTGATAAAGGATAAAGATGGAAACATACGCACAAGCGAGGAGAGTGTGCTGAGCAGATGGAAAGAGTACTTTGAGAGGCTGATGAATGAAGAGAATGAGAGAGAAGAGGTTGGATGATGTGGAGATAGTAAATCAGGAAGTGCAACGGATTAGCAAGGAGGAAGTAAGGATAGCTATGAAGAGGATGAATAATGGAAATGCCGTTGGTCCAGATGACATACCTGTGGAAGCATGGAGGTGTTTAGGAGAGATGGCAGTGGAGTTTCTAACCAGATTGTTTAATGGAATCTTGGAAAGTGAGAGGAAGTGTACTGTTGCCAATATTTAAGAATAAGGGGGATGTGCAGGACTGTAGCAACTACAGGGGGATAAAATTGATGAGCCACAGCCTGAAGTTATAGGAAAGAGCAGTGGAAGCTAAGTTAAGAAGTGAGGCGATGATTAGTGAGCAGCAGTATGGTTTGATATCTTCATTTCTGAATTCTCTGATCTCCTGGCTGATATCACCCTCTCCCATGACAAAGTATTTATTGCTGGTGATTTTAACATTCACGTTTGTTGTCAATCAAAACCATTGGTTAATGACTTTTCATCACCATTGGACTCATTTGATTTTATCCAGCATATTAATACGCCAACTCACTCTCTTGGTCACACCCTTGATCTCTTTCTTACATGTGATATTTCAGTTAATAATATTGATTTATGTGATGTTTCTTTTACTGATCGCTTTTCTATAATGATGTATTTGAATATTACTGTTGATGTTGCTACCACTAGTTGTGCTCCACACTGTTCTCACTTTATAAATTCTTCTATTATATCCAATTTTAAACCGTATTCTCTAGTCTTGATGTACATGTCTGTCCAATATGATGGTTTTAAAGGAATGTCTTAGAATTTATTTCTTCTTGTTAAATGGTTTCAGACTTAATTGCTCTGCTCAAGATACGCTGTAATAAGGGAATACCTGCTCCCTGGCTAAATGAAACTACGAGACCATCCACTACGCCGTGCCTGTTGAACTACAGAATGGCATTGGAAAAAAGATGGACTGATTGTTTCTAAATAGATTTTTAGGACTTCTCTATTTAACTTGCAGGTTGCAGTTAAGAAAGCTAAACATGATTTCTTCGCTGATTTAGTATCCCGTCATTCTAAGAATTCTAGGGTCTTATTTAAAGAGGCCATTCACCTTAATTCTGTAACGGAATTAAATAGTTCTGTTCTTTCATGTGAGCAGTTTATTTCATTCTCTGTCAGTAAAATTGATACAATCCGCTGTTGGGTTGTTCCAACTGGCTACGAACTTCCTACTGTTAATCATGGAATTGTCTTGGAATATTTTGATCTTGTCTCACTTTCACAGTTAACAAGTATTATTGACACCCTTAAACCTTCTCTCAGTTCTCTTGATATTTTACCACCACGCCTCTTAGTGTAAGCCTTTGATGCTTTGGGTCCATCTTTACTAGCCATTATCAATGGTTCTTTTAGTGAGGGGGTTGTGCCCTCGTTCTTTAAACATGCTGTGGTGTGTTCCCTGTCTAAAAAAAGCAGAATTACATCCTGGAGTTTTAGCCAATTTTTGCCCGATTTCCCAATTGCCATTTCTGGCTAAAATATTAGAAAGAATTATTTATAATCAATTAGTTGATTACCTGAACTCCAATAATTTATTTGAGATCTACCAATCTGGTTTTAGGCGTTATCATGGTGTTGAGAAGGCCCTCTTTAAAGTATTCAATGACATCTTTCTGGAGTTTTTTTTTGTTTTTTCTATCCATCCTGGCCATCGGACCTTACTCCTTTTCTATGTTAACTAATGTTGCCTTATTTTAATTTCTTATTTTGTCTTTTATTTTTCTTTTTGTATGAAAATGTGCTATATAAATAAATGTTGTTGTTGTTGTTGTTTATTATCACTGACTCAGGTGGTGCTGCAGTCCATGTCCTCCTTGACCTGTCCACTGACTTTGACACTATAGACCATGAGATATTGCTGTTGCGGCTTGAACATCTTGTTGGGCTTAAAGGGGATGCTCTTAACTAGTTCAGGTCATATCTAATTGGTATACACTTTTCAGTGACTTTAAATCCCTCTTTTTCATCTACTACTCCTCTTAAATATGGTGTTCCTCAGGGATCCATTTTAGGTCCTATTTTATTCTCTATATACTTTCACCCTATTGGAGCTATTTTTAGGAAATTTAACATTTCTTTTCACTGCTATGCTGATGATACACAGGTTTATATTCCTGTCTGCAACTCTGCAATGAATCAACTGCACAACTGTCTGTCTGAACTAAGATCCTGGATGGCTAATAATTTTCTTGATCTGAATCAAAATAAAATGGAGGTGCTTATAGTGGGTCCATCAGCTAAAGCCCAAATTGGTCTTGGACTTCTCGGCTCTTTCTCTGTCTTTTGCAAACCTCAAATCCGCAATCTTGGTGTTATCTTTGACAGTAATCTCTCTTTTGAGAAACAGATTAATTCTGTAGTCAAGAGTTGCTCTTTCCAGATTTGTCTATTTGGTAAGATCAAGCCTTTTTTTATCTTCTAGAGATCTTGAGAAAGCTACTCATGCTTTTATCTTTTCTCGCCTCGATTACTGCAACTCGCTGTATTCTGGGATTAGCAAATCCCTGATACGCAGGTTACAGTTGGTTCAGAATGCTGCCGCTCGCTTTCTGGTTGGAGCAAGAAAGTCTGATTCTGTTTCTCCTATTTTAGCTTCTTTACACTGGCTGCCTGTCAGTTTTCGAATTGATTTTAAAATCTTGCTGCTAGTTTTTAAATCTTTACATGGGCTTGCTCCTGCCTATTTATCTGAACTGTATGTTTTACATCAGCCATCTAGAGTGCTTAGATCTTCTGGTCAGTTGTCTCTTGTTGTCCCCCAAGTGTACAACTAAGGGGGACAGGACTTTTGCAGCTGCTGCTCCTCGCCTGTGGAACTCTTTACCTCATCACATAAAGGAGTCGTCTACAATTGAACTGTTTAAAACAAGAATAAAGACTCAATTCTATTCACTTGCTTTCCGTGACCTTCAATAATACTGATGGTTTCCTCATTGTGATTATGTAATCTTACTTCTATTTATTATTTATTTTATTTATGTTCATTTATTTTATTTCTGTTTATGTTATTTATGTTAATTGTATGTTTTTTTCTTCTTTTATTGTAAAGCACTTTGGCTACAGCATTCCTATGTTGTTTTAAATGTGCTATATAAATAAATTGACATTGACACAGATGCAATGTTTGCTCTGAGGATGATGATGGAGAAGTTTAGAGAAGGCGAGAAGGAGCTGCATTACGTCTTTGTGGACCTGGAAAAAGCATATGACATGGTGCCCCAAGAGCAGCTGTGGTATTGTATTAGGAAGTCAGGAGTGGTAGAGAAGTACATAAGAGTTGTACAGGATATGTACGAGGGAAGTGTGACAGTGGTGAGGTCTGCGGTAGGAGTGACAGATGCATTCAAGGTGGAGGTGGGATTACATCAGGGATCAGCTCTGAGCCCTTTCTTATTTGCAATGGTGATGGACAGGTTGACGTACAAGATTAAACAGGAGTCCCCGTGGACTATGATGTTTGCTGATGACATTGTGATCTGTAGCAATAGTAGGGAGCAGGTTGAGGAGACCCTGGAGAGGTGGAGATATGCTCTAGAGAGGAAGGGAATGAAGGTCAGTTGGAACAAAACAGAATGCATGTGTGTAAATGACAGGGAGGTCAGTGGAATGGTGAGGATGCAGGGAGTAGAGTTGGTGAAGGTGGATGAGTTGAAATACTTGGGATCAACAGTACAGAGCAATGGGGATTGTGGAAGAGAGGTGAAAAAGAGAGTGCAGGGAGGGTGGAGTGGGTGGAGAAGAGTGTCAGGAGTGATTTGTGACAGACGGGTATCAGCAAGAATGAAAGGTAAGGTCTACAGGACGGTAGTGAGACCAGCTGTGTTATATGGGTGTTATATGGGTTGGAGACGGTGGCACTGACCAGAAAGCAAGAGAGAGAGCTGGAGGTAGCAGAGTTAAAGATGCTAAGATTTGCACTGGGTGTGACAAAGATGGATAGGATTGTGAAATGAGTACATTAGAGGATTAGCTCAATTTGGACATTCGGGAGGCAAAGTCAGAGAGGCGAAATTGCATTGGTTTGGACATGTGCAGAAGAGAGATGCTGGGTATATTGGGAGAAGGATGCTAAGGATAGAGCTGCCAGGGAAGAGGAAAAGAGGAAGGCCTAAGAGAAGGTTTATGGATGCGGTAAGAGAGGACATGCAGGTGATGGGTGTAACAGAACAAGATGCAGAGGACAGAAAGATATGGAAGAAAATTATCCGCTGTGGCAACCCCTAACAGGGACAGTGGGAGTAGCTGAAAGAAGAAGAAGAAGATTTGCCCATGGAGATAAATTATGTAATCCTTATTCACATTTATATTCCTCTCTCCACAAATGGGGACCTAGCAATTAAAATGAAAGACTGGGGGGTAAAGTGAGTTCCGGGAAATGTTTCTGGAAACTTTCAGTAAATGGGATGAGACAGAACAGATTGGTCAGGAACAGTAGTACCTGGACTCCAAGTCCCACCATGCCTCAATGTACCCAATGGAGGAAACACAAAAAGGGCACATGCCAGTTGGTTCAAGACAGGTGGTTTGAAACAGCCTAAGTCCTGTCTGATATCAGAGAAAACCACCCAAGTGTCAGATGATTTTAGTGAACTGGAGGAGTTGCTTCAATCATTGAAAACACAGTAGTTTGTTCTTAATATCTTGGAGCCTGCAACAAATGGGACTGAGAGCACAGTGAGAGCACCACTTAATGAAGTCGGCACATATTTACACCATCTGGGAATAGGACTGCTGCCTGGTGCAGATTTGGCTATACAGGATAATGATCCTTGTATAGTACAATGTAAGGGAATGCATTGCGAAATGATACCTGACAAGACAGAGGGGGGCCGAGGAGCACTTATTCCAACACCAGTACTGAATGCCATAGAGAAGTTTCCTACAACTGAACCTTGGGTTTCACAGGCAAGTGACTGTTATAAAATAATTTTCAGTAAATGTTAATAAAACAAAAACTGCATCACTTGTGTACCAACATGAATTTATGTGTTTTATTGTTAATTTTGTTGTTTTGGAATTATTTGTCACATTTCATTTTCTATTATATTTGTAATTTTATACTGTCAACTTAAAATGGCATCCATTCCATGTGCCATCCTGACCTTGTCACTCCTGCAACTTCACTCTGGCTGTTTTGTCCTTTTTCTCTCTTTCCTTTCCTTCTTATCTTTACTTGTTTTCTGACGCCTCCACTCCTCTCCTCGCAAGCTTTGTCTGCATTCCACCTGACCCTGGCTCCCCGAATGGAGCAAGGCGGCCCCTTATACGTTGCACCTTGGTGTGGTGGAAGTGCTGTCGTCTGGGGGGTCCAGGATCATTTAGGCTCCCCCTGGCGGTGGCCATGGTCACCAACAGGGTTGAGCTTCCAAGTTCCCAATCCGTGGCCCTGATGTAATCCAGAGGGGGTACCCTCTTGCGCTCCAGGGACCATATTATTCCTCTCCAGGTCCTTCCCTTCTCCAGCTGTCCCGGTGATGCCAGGTTCCTGGTCATCTGCCACACAGACTTCAATCCCCTTCACATTGACTCCTCTGCATAGGATTTAATCTACCTGTGTGCATCTTCTTCCACTGTTGTATGTCACTCTGTGTTCCACCCTCTTCTTAAAATATGTATTCACTACAGCTATGTCCATCCTTTTGGCAAAATCCACTATCATCTGACCTACTTCTTTCCTCTCCTTGACACCATACCTACCCATCACCTCCTTGTCTCCTCTGTTCCCTTCACCAACATGTCCATTGAAATCCGCTCCAATCACCACTTTCTGTCCCTTGGGTACACTGTCCATCAGTTCATCCAACTCACTCCAAAAATCTTTTTTCTCCTCCATCGCATACCCAACTTGCGGGGCATATGCACTAACAACATTCATCATCACACCACCAAAGTTCCTCAAAGTTTCTTTATGAGTGTCTACTGAGAGACTGAAGGAGATATAAACACTTCCATATTCATAGCGTTATGTTCTCTGATGTCCTTAGAATGGGTCACATCAGACAGTTGTAAACAACAGAAACTTAAATTTTTTTTATTTAAATTGAAATCAAAAATTAAACTACAAACACAGAGATAAAAAAATACATGAGCAGACTAAATTCTACATATAGAAAGCTTGAATACGTCATTCAGAGTCTACTTGATTCATAACTTGTAAAAATTGGCTTAGATCATTGAAGGAGGAAGAAATTATATTCAGAATCATCCAAGCTTCAGCAATAATAAAGTAAAACAATAGGTTAAACATTTTCTCCTCAAACATCTAATAAAAATAAGAATGAAAGTAAATAAATAATAAATAAATACATAAAACTAGAAGAGCTGACACTTAACATGCTATACATAAGCTTATATATATGGTCTCTTATTTCATGTGAGCAAAGAGAAGCTGAATAACACAAACTAAACAAAAGCTAAATAAACCCACTCCTCTTATTTATTTATTTATTTACTTACTTTTAAATAAAGCAGTTTTTGTGGGCTTCTCAGAACTTGGTTAGGTTTTCTTTTTAGGATAAAAATTAGAAAGAGCCCCCTTTTGAATCCTTAAAGCCTTAAATGTTAAGTGTTTTACTAGTCTGATGGTAATACAACTGTAGAGCTCATTAAACCAGCAGCCATTAGTCCCTTCATTCAGAATTCATCAGGCTGATCGGGCATGACTGTCTGAAGAACTGGGCTTATTTTTACAAGAATCTCAAATGTCTTATTAAATTTCCCTCCAGAACTGACTCTAGCAAGTGCATCTCATTTCATTGATACCACAAATTCAATTTTTTCTGTGGAAGCATTTTGATTGGCTGAGAGGATTAGCTTAGAAACAGGTGGTCAGGTGCAATGGCTAAGTCAACACCACATTAT
This sequence comes from Erpetoichthys calabaricus, assembly GCF_900747795.2. Taxonomy (NCBI): domain Eukaryota; kingdom Metazoa; phylum Chordata; class Cladistia; order Polypteriformes; family Polypteridae; genus Erpetoichthys; species Erpetoichthys calabaricus. Next base: position 344,579,670 of record NC_041394.2, on the reverse strand, counting down.
ATTGAACTGCTAGTTCTGCACATTTTTCCACACAAAAGTAGCAGACCAACAGCACAACAATATTCCTCTATACAGCCAGCAAATCGCTGATGAAAAGTTACTGGCGTCTCAGGTGGGACAAAGCCAGTGGTTTCCTGAGGAGTAAAAGTTATGTGTTTAAAGTGTGTGTCACTGGGCAAAGTCAGGCTGGAGTCATAAGATTGCTTTAGAGTCAACAACTTCTGGGATGAGGAGGAAACAGACACCATGTTATGTCATTGTAGAAACTGCTAACAATTCCTGTCTTCTGGCAGAATGGCTGAAAAAAAGCAAGGATCTACAGTCAAAAAGTAAAAAGTATGTGAACCCCTAGGAATTATCTTTATTTATGTCTAATTCCCATATAAAACATGGTCGTATCTTCATGTCAGTCACAATAATGAACAAACACAGTCTCCTATAACTAAAGATACACAGATTTTCAGAGAATTTTGACCATGTTGAATAAATCATTCAAACTGTGAAACTGAAGGTTGGATAAAGTAAGTGAACCCTAGGGTCCACCCTGCGTGGAGTTTGCATGTTCTCCCCGTGTCTGCGTGGGTTTCCTCCAGGAGCTCCGGTTTCCTCCCACAGTCCAAAGACATGCAGGTTAGGTGGATTGGCGATTCTAAATTGGCCCTAGTGTGTGCTTGGTGTGTGGGTGTGTTTGTGTGTGTCCTGCGGTGGGTTGGCACCCTGCCTGGGATTGGTTCCCTGCCATTTGCCCTGTGTTGGCTGGGATTGGCTCCAGCAGACCCCCGTGACCCTGTGTTCAGATTCAGCGGGTTAGATAATGGATGGATGGATGAAGTGAACCCTAAGCTAAGGAGTTTTTAAAAAGCTCATTGCAGTCTGAATTTAGCACACCTGGAGTCCATTTAATGAAACGAGTTCAGAGGTGTGGCCTAGAATTACTTTGATTGATAAAAAGCACAATAAAGTTTGAGTTGGAGTTTTTGGCAAGAAGCATATCCAGATAGGAATCACGCCTCACACAAAAGAGCTGTCTGAAGAGCTACAATAGAGAATTGTTAATCTACATAAGGCTGGAAAGGGTTACAAAGTCATCTCAAAGATTTTAGATATTCATCAGTCTACTGTTAGGCAAGTTGTCTATAAATGGAGACAATTTGGTATTGTGGCTACTCTGCCTAGAAGTGGGCACCCTGCCAAGATGACCCCAAGAGCACAACACAAAGTCAGCAATGAGGTAAAGAAGAACCCTAGAGTGACAGCAAAGGACTTGAAGAAGTCATTAGAACTGGCTAACATCTCTGTTCATCAGTCAACTATACGCAAAACACTGAACAAGAAAGGAGTCCATGGCAGGACACCAAGAAGGGAGCCACTGCTATCAAAAAAGAACATTGCTGAACGGCTGAAGTTTGCGAAAGAGCAGTTGGACACTCCACAATGGTACTGGAGTGATGAAACCAAAATTGAACTATTTGGGAGGAGCAAACAGAACTTCATTTGTTTTACTTTATTTAACTTTATTCACTACAATAAAGTATGGTGGAGGGAACATCATGATTTCGGCCTGCTTTGCTGCATCAGGGCCTGGACAGCTTGCCATCATTGAGGGGAAAATGAATTCATAAGTTTATCAACAAATTCTCCAGGATAATGTGAGGGTGTCTGTCCGTCAACTTAAGCTCAGGAGAGGCTGGGTGATGCAACAGGACAATGACCCCAAACATCACAGCAAATCCACAGCACAATGGCTTCAGAAGAACAAACTCTGCCTTTTGGAGTGGCCCTGTCAGAGCCCAGATCTCAATCCTATTGAATGACTTGAAGATAGCCATACACAGAAGACAACCAAAGAATATGGAATAGTTAAGGCATTTCTGCAGGGAAGAATGGGCTCAAATGTCCCCTGCATGATGTGCAGGTCTGATCTGCAGTTACAGGAAGCGCCTGGTTGAGGTCATTGCTGCCAAAGGAGGGTCAACCAGTTATTAAATCCCAATTTTCACTTACTTTTTCCATTACCACTGTGAACGTTGAATGCGTTTGTAAAACAAAGACATGAAAGAGTAGAATTTTTTGTGTGTCATTGGCTTAAACTCATTGTGTATAACAGTACCTGTGACTTAGATGAAGATCAGATCACTTTTTATAACCAATTCATGCAGAAAACCAGATCATTCCAAAGGGTTTACATACTTTTTACTTTGACTGTATAGTACAGGAGATTAGCTTACATTACATATTTAAATCATTTTAATTTACCCAAATCAGCACACAGATAACTGTAACATTCTTTAAAAATCCCTGTGCCATTAAGTATTATCTAAAGTCCCAAATTAGTTAAACATATTAAAAGTCTTTGACATACACAATAATCTCTTAAGAGAAGCCTTTTTTAATATACATGTATTTAATTGTAATTATCTTATTGCTCCCTTGGTTACTGTCCAGAACACGATAGGTACAGGATATCTTAACTATACAGGAGAGGCAAACCCATAACACTTACAAATTCACTGGAAATAATAAAACAAACACAGGAATAGACTTTTATACAAAGTTTTTAACTAAGTTTTTAACATCATTGAAGACTTAGTTCAAAAGAGATTTCATTAAGTGTAGTTTAATCTTCTTAAAACTTCTTTCATAAACACATGCCATAATTAAAAAATCAGGTGCTGTTACGAGTGCCCTGCTACTATGTAGAAATCTAATTGTAATCCTTTTATTTAACCTTAAACTACAGTAGTTTGACATCAAAGATCATATCCCAGTCTGGTTTCAGCTTTATAGTTGGAGCTTGAATCCTTGTTGCCCTTTTCCTTCTGTAACATAAGACATTAGATCTTGTACAATTAACAAATGGTTGATCACAATAAACATTGATGGCTGCTGTTCATACTTATTTACTGGGTAAATAGATGAGCCCAGCTAGCGGTCATGTCAGACTGACCTGTAACCCCTGAGCCTCCACTGTTCCTGCAGCTCTTTATTTTTGTCTTTTCTGTTTTCATTTCAGGTTTGACAAAGACATTTCCTAATATTATAAAAACATTCTCTCATGAGGATCTCCTCAAGATCACAGAATACTACAAGCCCTACTTGAGCTACGTGATTGAGTACGACATCACAAGTATCCTGCAGAACCTGGCAACCAAGAACATCCTCACCAACGATGAGGCCAAGGTAGGTGGGTCTTTCTGTTGGTATGTGGTACAAGAAACTGAGCAGAGATGGTGAGCTCAGGAGAATTGTCTTAAACTGCTTGTCCATCTATAGCAGAACTTCCTGTTATTATGAGGTCAACAAATAAGACTGACCACACTGCTCTTCTCCTCCAGTAGTCATCTCCAAACTGACTCTCTAGTCACTTGCTTGTCTTTCAGAGATTCAAAGCGAAAGAAAAATATGAGGGGCGAACAGATGTGGAGTCCTTCATCAGTGACATAATGAAGATGGACAAAGCAATATTGGTGAGCCTGTGGGAGGCACTGGCTGAAGAACTTGTGAGATTTCCATCACCAAACATGACCAATATACTGAAGGAGGTAACAGAATGGGGTGAGTTAATGGAGTCTCACGAGAGCCATTGAATGTGTGGACACAGGGAAGGAAAATGGAGGGAGGGACACAGGAACACAAAACATAATGTTACTGTCTGGGATTTTTGACACACCGCTGTCTGGTTCACCACTGACATGGATAATCCTACTTGATAGCTGTGAAAATAAAAACTCCTTTAGTTCCTTTTATTTTATCTTTATATATCTATGTAAATTTCTTTTTTTCCCCAGTGCTTTACAATGATTGCTGGACAAAAGAAAAAAAACTTTCAGATTTTACAAACCCAAACTTGTGTATAACTTGTACACAAATTCAAAAACACTTATTATGATTTTCTTTTGCACAAACCACAAATGATCTTATAAACACAGCAGCCTCTAACAATGACTCCAAACAACATGTGTCACAATATATACATCTGTTTATACTTCATGGAACATCACTTACACAAAACACAACACATAACACAAACCCTGCACCTCAATAACCAATTCAGTTCAAGAATGTGCAGTGAATCAAATAAGAAAAACAATCAGCAAAAACATCCTGATGCTAAATGCACTGTCCAATGCCAGATGACAAACAATGTCATCCAGATGAGCTCTCACCGACCATTCATATGAACTCCTGCTGGCAGATCATTTCGATCCATGAGGTCAATAATGCTCAAAATGCTTTCCACAGATATGTATTCTTTTGACCATCTGCTGGTTTGTTCACTCCACTTAGACAGTTCCTAATATTCCATTATGGCTATTGACACACTGCCATCTGGTTTAAACAATTTGGCTTACTTGTTGCACAGGAAGCCTTCCTTCTCTTGTCTTCCTCCTCACTCCTTTTTAAACACATTATCTATCTATAGTCCTGAGGTGCCATAAGGACAAAGTTCAGTCGTGCAGCATAGGTACATAGAACCTCTCTTGGCACTAGTAGCCTAAACATGTTTTGCAGCAAGTGCATCAGATAAAGAAAGGTAAACACAATACACTTCAGGCTATTTAGATTTGTTAAATCAATTAAAAGACTTCAAAGAGGTAAGTTGGTCTACCATACTTATATAGAAACTGGGATGCAACTAGTACCTAATTGCGATCTATCATGTTCTCCCCTTTGACATGGCTATCGCGCCTCCCTTATTTACTTCATAAGCCAACAGCTTACACGGGTGTTCAGTAATAATATTTTAGATAGATAGATAGATAGATAGATAGACATATTTGATCTTAGCACCCCCTTCTGGTCCATGTGTGTAAACACTAGGATTGTATCTTCATTTTTACTTTCCTAAATCATTCTGGGATTATCAGATTTATTTCCACCTCTGCTTTTCAGCCATCTTGTTTTTTTCAGAAGTTTCAAATTCACATGAAGCTTATCGGTCCCATGAGACCTCAGTGGACAGCTCCTGTTTTCTCCAGTATTACACCTTGTGCTTCCTTCAGCATGATAGAAACACAATATGTCTGCTGTGTCAAATGCTGTCTAGTCAGTGGTCTCCTGTGTTTTCTTTCTTGGACAATTAATTACAAGTCTTGCAACATGGTCACGCATTACAAAGTCCACATTAGCAGCAGTCTTTTAGTTTTTTATAGTTGTTTTTCTGGTGGTATACCTCACAGGATAATTACTTATATTTGTGTTAATCTGCCCCCTCCCTGCTGTGATTGTCTCTTGTTGTCTCTACAGGACCAGACCTCTTGAAGGTCATTCAGGCCAGTCTCCAGCCATTTCCCATTCATACTCATATTAAAGGTAACCCACTGATCTCCTGTTTCTAGTCATTAGCTTGTCCATTCTTCTACTATTCAGTTTCCTCACTTGTTCTGATTTTAACTTTCAGGCCTCCATGAGACACACAGAGATGGCGTGTATGAATCCACAAGAATTCTGGATGATCAGGTTTCTCTTGGTGATCCACGCACCAGGGCTGTCAGCTTTGAGACTCGATACACAGAGCTGATGGTCATTGGTCAGTACAAAAGGACCTACAGTGAGACTCACCAAGAACTTGTGAATACAGGGAAGGTTCATGCAGAGCTGGTGGAGGAGCGGACAAAGGAGAAATGTGAACGAATCTGGACTGAGCAGCTTTTTCAGAGGAGTCTAGGAAGTGAGACTGCCCCACACATAATAGTAGTCAGTGGAGTAGCTGGAATTGGGAAGACCACCATGGTCCAGAAGATCATGTTTGACTGGGCCAGAGGCACTCAGTACCAGAGGTTTTCATTCATATTCTTGTTTAAATTTAGAGAGCTCAACCTCCTAGACACGGAGACGGAGCCACAAATGCCTCTGACCAGGCTGATTGTAAGGCACTATAAATATCACAATGACCCGAGACTAAGAGAAATCCTGCAGAAACCTGAGTCTCTCCTCTTTATATTTGATGGTCTTGATGAGTACAAACACAAACTGGACTTTACACAGGACAGGCTCTGCTCAAACCCAGATGACTACTTTCCTGTCCACATCCTGGTCACAAGCTTGGTCAAAAGGACATTACTGAAGGGCTGTTCAGTCCTGATAACAACCAGACCAACAGCCTTGGAGGCCATGGACAAGGAGAGAGTTGACCGATTTGCAGAAATCCTGGGGTTCTTCCCTGAACAAAGACTGATGTATTTTAAGAAGTTCTTTGGTGACACTGATTTGAGCTCTGAGGTTTTTCACTACATTGAGGAGAATGACATCCTGTACACCATGTGCTTCAACCCCTCGTACTGCTGGATTATCTGCTCTGTGCTAAAGAGCCACTTTAAGACACCTGAAGAAGAGCGTGGAGCCACCCCTAGAACTGTCACCGATCTTTTTGTGATGTTCCTACACAACATCCTGACCAAGCACAGGCGAGAAGCTGAAGACCAACGGGGGATTCTGATCAAACTAGGAAAGATGGCTTATTATGGGGTGGCCAACAAGACTCTTGTGTTTTATGACAAGTTTGAAATGTCTACCTTTGGTCTCCAGTCAGTCTTATCTTCTCAGTTCCTCTCAGGTTTCCTTAAAGAAATCCTGCAGAGAGAAAGCACTCTGGGTGAAATGACATGTACATTTTATCACCTCACACTACAGGAGTTCATGGCCGCCTGCTTCTTCTATCTCGATCCATCAGCTGGCGTTGGGGAGCTGCTTGTGAAGCTGGACTTATGTAAAGATGGCCGGTTTGAGATTCTCACTCAATTCCTGGCAGGACTGGCCAGGCCTTCTGTGTTTAAAGCACTGGGGGGAATCCTGGGAGAGCTTGAGAGGAAGACAGCAAAGCAGATACTGGAGTGGGTGAAGCAGAAAGCTGAACAGGCACTACGGGGTAAAGGTACAAGTGAAGCTCTACGAGTGTGTCAATGGCTCTATGAAACTCAGAATAAGAGATTAATAAGAGACGCCATTGGGAAGGATTTAAAGATGAACTTCAGTAAGTTGACTTTATCACCTCTTGACTGTGCTGTGCTGGGCTCTGTCATCAGCTGCTGTGGAGAACTTGAGGAGCTTGTCCTGTCAGACAAACACCTCACCTCAGAGTGTATCTGGAGATTGGTGCCTGGGCTCATCTGCTGTAGACATGTCAAGTGAGTAATACATGCATTTAGTTTTATTGTTTGTAAACACAGCAGAGTTTCATTCCAGTCTTTAAATCCACCGTTTCCTGATATCAATAGATCTTCTAAGCCTTGCCCCACCTTACAGGAAGTGATGTCAGTGCTGTGATGTGTCACATGGGCATGTCGCTCTATCAGCTGTTCCTCACTTCACAGTAGCACAGTAAGACTTCACTCAGTCTGAGCCCAGGGTTTGTCTGAGTTTGAGTCTTACAGTAATTACTCGCATTATTTAAAATTTACAAATGTATAGCGCCATTCAAAAAGAATAACACAAAGTTTGTTTAATTATTCTTAAGGGTGATCCTAAGGGTTGGTAATAGCTGATCCAGAACTGGAACTGGAACTGAACGCTGGCGTTTCTGTCTGCTGCTGCTTGCCAGTGCTCTGTTTGTGTACTTTTACTAGTTGTTTTTTACCATTTGCATCACATCTTCCTTCGCCTTTTTATTGGATTTGCATTGGATTAAAAACTGATAACACGCATTTGCGTCCCTTGCCTCCTTCGGCCTTAACATGAGCCCTTGTAGAACTGTTCTTTGCTGGCTGCAACCTGTGTGGGTAAGTGGAACCTTTCTCACTAACTCTCTGCTCAAGTAACTAGCTTTGACTAATAGGTGGTTGAAACTGCCCTTTGTCAATTGCTGAGTACTTGCAGAAATCCCAGTGGTGACGGTCTACTGGCTAACGTGTTATTTTAATTCGGCCGAGTAGGTACACAAGGGGTACATTGCTTTGCTTCCAAGCTGGAATTTGCTTGGTGATTTCTGGAAATCTACTATGATAAACCTCAATTGGTTGTAATGGATAATTATGTTTACTTTGATATCTAATGCAGTCACATCTTCAAAACTAAAGTATTCACCAGATGAATTGTATCGACTTTGAACAAACTATGAATTGCCTGCTGATCTCCTGCCGCACCGCGGCATTCTCCAACGACCTAAGTACGTTCACTGGGGCTCTTGTCGCCGTTTTTGCATCAGCAGGAGTAGCAGCGGGACTATACAAAAGAAAAAGGCTCGCATCTTTTACAGTATGCTCTGTCTTTGGCAGGATGACCTCTACTCAAAATGACCACAAGTTATCAAATAACAGATTTAAAAATTCCACCACATCAGCAAATGTGGACATTCTGAACCTCCTGTCTTTCCCACAAGCTGTCAAAGCCGTGCTCAATGCTCCGCTTTTGTTAGCAAAGCTGAAAAAAATCTGTCAATGCAATGACATCTGGGAAATTACTGAGGCTTTATTTATTCTGACTGAACTTTGCTAACATTAATTGGGATAACCCCCATCAGACACGTCAGTAATTATTTTTAACTTGTATCTAAATTCTTGGATTATCACTGAACTAATGAATCGTTTATTTAAATTAATCAAAGACCCCATTGTTACAGACGTCTTGAATAATTAGGCTCAACTTGAGACCCGGAGATGTGTGTGTGTGTTTGTATGTGGCTTCCTTTAACAAAACAGACAAAACTACTATAATAAATGCAAATAATAACCAAGAAGATGACTGAACTTAATACCGTATTATAACAATATAGAGAACAAACTGCAATTAACACTATTATACCGTAACAGATAATAATGAATAAAATGCTATTTGTATTTAAAACATTATGCACACAGCACTGTCATTAAACAACCTATGTTATACAAACATAATACCTACTTCTTACGGACACACAATAATTATGTTTCGTAGATGCTCCTAGAATGTGAAGAACACGGTATTAATCCTTCCATTGATAAGCACTTATTTGAGAAATCTCCTGTAAAAATTAACTGGAGACAACAGAAAATGCTACGAGTCAGCTGTTTCACCAGAACTGGCCAATGCTACACCTCTGGGAGGGAATATCAACTCCAGGGCAGGGTGAAGGTGCTTGAGCCAATCTCCTCAGGACTTTACAAATTGACAGGATATACTTAAAGATTGTTAGCTGTGCAGTGAATAGCAACCTGTAGAAGATACTCAGGTTGAAATCAGGAAACGACTGCAACTGAAGAGCGAACCTTTTGTACACCCATGCTAAGCTCAGATTGTACACCACGGTCCCACATGAATTCTGACACAAAACTACCAGAAACTCTGAGTGCCAACTGTGGAACATACTGTAAATGGAGAGTTACTGTACTTACCAATCTGGTTTTATCTGGCCTTGTATTTCTTCCAACAAATTAGAGCATCTTCTTGTCAGTGGTGTGGCATCCACTCTCATCTCCACATCTGATCATCTCGCTTTTTTATGCCAGGACAGATCTTATCAGGGTTCATTAACGTGATTCATACATTTCTACTCTAACAGCTCACTTCCTCAGATGTTGAAACACAGAAGCCTTTCTGAACTTCTGCCATCTTCCTGACAAAGTAACAAAGTCACTGTTTTCTTGGACTAATTAAGTTTTGTCCCAATGACACAAATAATGTCATGAATATTGTCCGAGTAGACCCAGTATGGAAGTTAAAGTGCTGATTTCTGAAATTGACAAAGGTGGTCTCTCTAACGGACATAAACTTGTATCTTTGGTCATTTGTTCTCCATTCAATCTGCTTGTGACCAGACCTCTCTACTCCACCATCTTGGTACCTGCTTGTATGTGTCTCTCCCCCTCACATATTAACAGTCCTGTGTCTTTAACATTTTAAGCAGAGTTCTCTAAAACACCCTGTAATGTCACATATTATCTCAACATGGTGGTATTTAAATATACAGCTTGATTCTTTCTCTTAAAGGCCCAAACTATCATTTCATCTATAATTATTATGCCTTGCTGTGAGGTTTCTTTTCCCTTCTTGGTCTGATCGGAAAATACAAACCCTGTTGACATCTTTGATCCGTCTGGACTGAGTTTATTCTAAGATTTTTCACATAACCTCCTTTTATTTCCACTTTCAAATCCATTGTGTCTTTAAATTATGTGGCATCTTCTTCACTTATCCTCTGACATCTTCATCCCCCTTCTCTCTCTTTCTTCTCCTCATTCTTTCCTTCACAATTCCTTATCAGTCTCTTCACATTTTTCATATTTAATTGCATTGATTTCTCCTCCATTGTGATTCTAGATTATCTTGTATTGTGTTAAATTACCCTTCAAAAACAAAGCAGTCAAAACACTCATCTCCAAACTGTCCACAGATTGCACCTTCCCAGATCTTTCTAGACACTCTGACACCTTTCTGACCTCTGGCCACTTTTGTGCTCCTTGAGCTCTTTTCCTACTGTCCTACATTGTCCTACAGTGCATCCAGAAAGTATTCACAGCGCATCACTTTTTCCACATTTTGTTATGTTACAGCCTTATTCTAAAATTGATTCAATTCATTTTTTTCCTCAGAATTCTACACACAACACCCCATAATGACAACATGAAAAAAGTTTACTTCAGGTTTTTGCAAATTTATTAAAAATAAAAAATTGAGAAAGCACATGTACATAAGTATTCAAAGCCTTTGCCATGAAGCTCAAAATTGAGCTCAGGTGCATCCTGTTTCCCCTGATCATCCTTGAGATGTTTCTGCAGCTTAATTGGAGTCCACCTGTGGTAAATTCAGTTGACTGGACATGATTTGGAAAGGCACACACCTGTCTATATAAGGCCCCACAGTTGACAGTTCATGTCAGAGCACAAACCAAGCATGAAGTCAAAGGAATTGTCTGTAGACCTCCGAGACAGGATTGTCTCGAGGCGCAAATCTGGGGAAAGTTATAGAAAGATTTCTGCTGCTTTGAAGGTCCCAATGAGCACAGTGGCCTCCATCATCCATAAGTGGAAGAAGTTCGAAACCACCAGGACTCTTCCTAGAGCTGCTGGCCATCTAAACTGAGCAATCAGGGGAGAAGGGCCTTAGTCAGGGAGGTGACCAAGAACCTGATGGTCACTCTGTCAGAGCTCCAGAGGTCCTTTGTGGAGAGAGGGGAACCTTCCAGAAGGACAACCATCTCTGCAGCAATCCACCAATCAGGCCTATATGGTAGAGTGGCCAGACAGAAGCCACTCCTTAGTAAAAGGCACATGGCAGCCCGCCTGGAGTTTGCCACAAGGCACCTGAAGGACTCTCGGACCATGAGAAAGAAAATTCTCTGTTCTGATGAGACAAAGTTTGAACTGCTTGGTGTGAATGCCAGGCGTCATGTTTGGAGGAAACCAGACACTGCTCATCACCAGGCCAATACCATCCCTACAGTGAAGCATGATGGTGGCAACATCATGCTGTGGGGATGTTTTTCAGCGGCAGGATCTGGGAGGCTAGTCAGGATAAAGGGAAGATGACTGCAGCAATGTACAGAGACATCCTGGATGAAAACCTGCTCCAGAGCGCTCTTGACCTCAGACTGGGGCAACGGTTCATCTTTCAGCAGGTCAACGACCCTAAGCACACAGCCAAGATATCAAAGGAGTGGCTTCAGGACAACTCTGTGAATGTCCTCGAGTGACCCAGCCAGAGCCCAGACTTGAATCCGATTGAACATCTCTGGAGAGATCTTAAAATGGCCGTGCACCGACGCTTCCCATCCAACCTGATGGAGCTTGAGAGGTGCTGCAAAGAGGAATGGGCGAAACTGGCCAAGGATGGGTGTGCCAAGCTTATGGCATCATATTCAATAAGACTTGAGGCTGTGATTGCTGCCAAAGGTGCATCGACAAAGTATTGAGCAAAGGCTGTGAATACTTATGTACATGGGATTTCTCAGTTTTTTATTTTTAATAAATTTGCAAAAACCTCAAGTAAACTTTTTTGACGTTGTCATTATGGAGTGTTGTGTGTAGAATTCTGAGGAAAAAAATGAATTTAATCCATTTTGGAATAAGGCTGTAACATAACAAAATGTGGAGAAAGTGATGCGCTGTGAATACTTTCCGGATGCACTGTATATGTTTGCGACTATGAGGATTACCCCGTGTCCGTGTTATAATCTGAAAGGATTTCAGGTTTATAAAGAGTGACATCATCAGGTGTTCTTGACATCTGTGCTCTTTTATGTTTATTCTGATATTTTCTCTACAGTATGTGAAGACTACTGCTTAAAATCAAGACTAAACATAAAACATTATTATACCTGAACTGCTGAATCGGTTAATGCTAAAATAATTTTGAATTGTTTCATTTTAAAACTCTTTAAAGCACATGCATTTAAAATTTGGTTTGATAGATAGATAAATGTCACAGACTCCTGGTGCTTTAGTTTTCCAAACCTCTTTCTCCACGACTCCAATGTTCAAGAACTCCCGTCAGTCAGGCTTCTTGTGCTCTTTTCTGAGTATCTTGCTATAGATGAGTGATCAGATGTTGTTATTGTTTAGCCTGTGTACAAATCCAGAATTAGAACATGAACTGGACTGATGATACCTGTAGTCAATTCATCTAATAAACCATTCAAATATGCCAGCTGACAATCAAATATCCAAGCAGATATGTGAATATTCTGACATACACTATATGACGTTTTAGGAAACCTGCCACACTGCCCCTGTGCTCCCCTGGTCACTCTTGTCACTTCTTGATTCTCTTTTGTTTTTAAATTCAAACATCAACTGAAATCTACAAAGTTGATCAAGAGAAGGTGGACCAGAGGAGCTACAGGATGCCTTTGAACGTCTTTAAAACTGACACAGTAATACACACACGCACACCAAGATGGTCACTTCATATATTAGTGTGTGGTCAAGCAGGAATTAGCACAAGGGCAAGGTCGGGTTCAAACCTAAATTTACACAACTGGGCCAAGATAAAGAACTAGAAGTGAAAAGAAGAGCGCTGACTATGGCCTGGACAAAAAAAGGAAGTGAGGAAGCGGAAGAGCAGAAACAAACTTGAGGGACTTGTGTGTTGGTGACTTCCCAGTTTTTGTGATGTCGACTTTCCACCACATGATGAAGCTGCTGGCTGACCGGCTCTTCTAAATGTGACAGTGACACACATGACGGTCTCTTTGTTGTAAAGTGTGTCACTGAGTCTTCCATTGCATAGACATCTCAACATTGAGCACGAACATAATGTCACAGAAGACGAATAAAAAGATGATAACTTCCGCATTGCCCACTCAGTCCTCGGCCAGTACAATGGACACTTACACCAGTTACAGAGGTGAGTGATCTGCATGGCCATGGTGTCATTTACTCAAACACTAGGATCTTGACCTCTGGCCCCCAAAATATTTCCATGTAATTATATTTAAATGGAATCTCTGAACACTGGATTGAGAACACAGACAATTAATTGTACTTTAAAACAACCTACCATTAAATGTCACATAGTACAATTGTTACTAAAAGTATTGTCATTTAAAAATCTTTTAAAAGTACAATTCCTTTTCCTTCATAATTTCCTCAAATACAGTAACGACAGTAAATGTCATTCGTTAGTTCACACCACTGTGAAGGAATGAAAAGTTCGATGCTCCCTGAGTCCTGCGGTCTTCTCCATTTAATCCCAGTGTTCTCTTATTAAAATTCTTCTCTAAATATGTCTCACTCTGGGACTAACACCTGTAGCTCACTTCCATTTATTTTTATTCTCTTCTTGCTTCTCTTTGATGTTTTAATTCATTCACAAGTGCTTCAGTGTGGACAACGTCACGGTCAGCGTGGTCAGTGAAGTTTTAGTCTTTGTCACAGCAGGCTTGAAGTTTTTTTGGTTTATTTTTTGTCTGTCTGTCTGTTCACATGCCCTCACTTCTCTCTCTTCATCTCCACAGGATATCTGGTTGTGGTCTCAGCTCCAAATGTTGCTCAGCTCTCTCCTCAGCTCTTTCTTCTCCACACTCACAACTGACTGAACTGCAGCTGAGCAGCAACAACATGGAGGATTCAGGAGTGGATCAGCTGTGTCAGGGGCTGAGGAGTGAAAACTGCAAATTACAGACACTGAAGTGAGTCAACAACAAGTGCATGAGTGTGTGTCTGTGAGTGTGTGTGTTGCGTGTTTATTGAATTTTACTTCTTGTCACTCTATGACTCGGACTGTTCCACACCCACAATACAAATACTGTTTAATCAGAACAGACTGCACACAAGAATGAAAAATTATTCACGTTATAAAATAAACAAAATAATCAAATAGAAAATACTTGAAATTGAACAAAGAAGACATTTAAAAAGGAACTTAAACAAAGATAAGAACATTTACAAGCCAAACCATGACATGTGTTTCTCAACAGATCACTGATGTGATTAGAGGTCCAAATCCCAGGCCTCATAAATCCTTCTTTTGTCATTTCAACCCCACACTTCTCAGTCAGGACAAACCCGGTTTCAAACCTAAACTTACACTACTGGGCCTAAACAAAGAACTGCAAGTCAATAGAAGAAGGCTGAGCAAGAGGACAAGAGGAAGAGCTGAGACAAACTTGATGGATAAGTCTGTGGAAATGGCTGTGTGGACAAGTGACCATCAACCTACCAAATAAAAGAAGAAATGTTTACTTACTCTGCAAGAAATGGCCTGACAGACCATTTGGACCAGTTTAGTGGCCATAGAGAAAGACACCATTGCAGTTATGAAGCTGCTCATCTGACTTCTGCTACGTAATACCCACCTTCATCTGCTCAGGTTTAAGTGTCCATCACTACAAAGGTAGTTTGCAGTATTTTCAGGCACAAAATCCTGAAACGCTGTAGGTACAGAGTTTATCTCCTCTGTACAACTGTCTGTTGTATTTTTGGACAGTTTTAATCAGTCTCTGGACCTGCTCTGTTCCTGCCTGCTTCAAAATCTCCACCAACTTCCCAAAATTCTGGGACCTTGATGAGCACAGACCTTCCTGTCCACCCTATAAAATGACTGCCTGCTGGTCACTAAAATATTTTCTCAAAAATCCACTAATAGGCAGTGAATGATAGAATAACGTTATGAAATGGTTTTAACTTATTATCAAGACCCCTAACCCCCATCGCCTACCATCATTTTGATCCTCAGTCCTTCTGAAGGTTCGTGGAGTTAATAAGGGAGTCCCATAATTCCACCTCTCACAGATAATTCTGGTCCAGTTCTACACTGCAGTCATGAAGTCCATTCTAATTTGGTCAATAACTATCTGGTTAGTGCAGCCTCTGCACACATTAAGGCCCACTTGCAGTTCATCATCATATCTGTGAGAATATCACTGGCTTCAGCCTTCCACTATTCTTTTCTGATGTTCACGGCCATATTGACAAAAGCCTGAGTGTACTGATGATAACATTTGTATCAGACAGTCGACTGATGCTGAGCTGTTCATGTCTAAAAGCTGTGGTCAAGGTGAAGGAGTTGGCCATCAGTGGGCTTCTTTTGACTGATGACTGTACCCTGAATGCCAGTTCATAAGACACATGAAGACCATAATAGTCATGTTCTGTGAGACATACAATGACTTTGGTCTTACTGCCAATGCCAAAACATCAGAGGTCATGTTTAAACCTGCTGCTGTCAAAGCCTAGCATAAGACAAATGTGGATTTGTAGAGGAATCAGTGTGAACACAATGAGTGGGGTGGCTTGTGTGACTGATCACCATTATGTATGCTTGTAAACTGTGAGCTGAAATCCTTACATGAGCAGAGCTACCAAGCATCCACACTCAGCTATAGAAGGCACAAGTCCATTGGACACACTAGATGTGTTGTGCACAGGCCAGCTGGTCACCTGCTGAAGCAGCTGCTCTGTGGTGAGCTCTACAGTGGAAATTATAACGTTGGTGGACAGAAGAAATGGAACAAAGAAGCCTTGAGGTTTTCACAACTGCTTGTGGGTGAATGTGAAATCTTGGGAGACACTTGCTTAAACATGGAGGAGCAGAGTCTTGCATGGTGGACAGAGATGAAAGAAAAGCCATCACTCAGTGCAAATGTGTTGACCACAAGACCAAAGTGGACAGCCTTCACACTGCTGACTTCACTCACAAATAATCAGCTTGTGACAAACCTGTCTGTGGACACATTGGACCCATCAGTTACCTCTGCAGACATAATTAACGACCCTGTAACATCAAATAAACCTGCGGTCATCTGACGGCCAAATAATTTTTACATAGAGGCCACTGTCAGGTGACAACAATTCTGCACATACAGCTGAACACATCAAACCCAAATCGTTTCTTCTACGTTGAATTTTCCCATTTTCATTTGGTGGATTCCATTTTTTGCTTCTGAATGATGTTGATGAATATGTAACACTGGTCACTAATGCTGAGCCAGAGTACAGTACAGTAGGACCTTGTTGCCATTTGCAGAGATTTTTGCTTTCATGCTCAGGTGTCACTGAATGTCACTGTCAGCTAAAGTTCAGCCTCACAAATAAATGCTGTCACCATTGAGGTGCTCGGTCAGCAGCTGACAGTTTACATGAGCAGTTGAAGCTGCAGCTTGGAATTCAAAGGTCCACAGTATGAATGGCAGTGGAGCCATCTGAGGGAGACAGAGAGGGTGACATTCGTCAGGGTGGTAAATTTTTGTAACATCATTGTGACTCCACAACAGTCTTTGTGGCTATTAGAGACTGTAGGGGGTTTAAGGTGGACATACTGGTATTGGTGGTGTGGACTTTAGTTATAATTATCTGTGTTGTGATCTCCACTTCAGTCATATTGAAATTTTATTAATCAATGTAAAGTGTTTCTTTGTTAGATAAGTCATAAAGTCATAAAGTCTGAGGCTTTGGTGCAGACTTCACACTAGCAGACTAATTAGGACAAGTTTTAACCGATATCAAGGACAAAATCAGGTTATAAATGTCTGGAGGAATGAAGCCCACTGGTAACTTGAGACCAGCCTGTCCAAGAGAAATAGTCCATTAACGTAAGACCTTTGAGCCCAAGGGAGGTGGAGATCTGTGGTGGACCTGACCACCTGGACACCACCACTAGTGGGCATCACAAATCACATTAGCGTGTCCACAGGCACTGGTGCTGATTAATCCGGTTTGATTCCACACTCACTCCTCTGGTCACTGTGCACACTTGCACACTCTTTTGTCCATATCCCTTCACACTCATTGTGTTGTGCACTAAAACTCACCCTTCTACCCTTTCACCCATGAAGACAGGATTTGATAAGTGTGGTGAGGATGGGGTCCTCATCTTACTGAGCAAGTCTTCAATAAATGGAGATGAAGCTGGTGAAAATGTGGAAAAGGAGCTGGAAGGAGAGGGAAGACAGGCAAAATACAAAAAGAGGACAAACTTTTGTTAATTTTGTCACAGATAAAATGAAACATTTTTTCACAGTCTTCAGTGGAAGAGGTGGCTGGGCTAGGTGCAGGTTGAAATTGTTTATTGACCACAGGAAAAAAAAACCTCAGGTTTGCACCAAATACGAGCAGTCCAGCAGGGATAGGAATTTATTTGTCTGTGTACATGTAGGAATGTCAATGTGGATCTTAAGTCATGTCACCCACAAGAGTAAATGTCTGGGAAGGAGAACTTAAATGAGTCAGTAATTCAGTCAGATCAGAAAACAAATAAGGATAAGTAGGATATGACTGGATTTGGTTATCAGTTTTAGATCCAGACACTTGAAGGACAACGGGCATTCCATTGGGATTCTCTTGATGTTTATCTCAAACCTACCAATTACAGCATGTTCTCCTCCTTGAGCTGAGCTGTGAGTCTCTGTAAAGTACGCAGAACTGGATGGAGTTTCCTCGACAAGAGAATCAAACTCATTAAGTTTTTGCCAAGCTTCAGTTAAACACAACATATCAAGATGAATTCTGACAGCACCAGTGCTTTGCCATTGGTAGACATTGTGCTAAACACGGCAATGTTAGCAGCTTAGAGTACATTGTGTGCAAATCCTCATTCAGAGCTTACTTCAAAATAGCACAGATTTAGCACATTGACTCCCTTATTCCTAAAATCCTGAGTAAGATGGAATATTACTGAACAAATGAACATTTTTCTCTTGTTACCTGGCAATGGCAACATGCTGATCTCTGGTGTGCATATTTCAGACACTTCAAAATATCAATGTCTTTTTGGACATTCCAGTGTGACCATTTTGCTCTGGAAAAATTGTTTAATATGCAGAAGTTTATCGCCACACCAAAGTATTTCAGCATAGTGAAAAGCTGGTACTAAACTAAAAATGTGGCAAGTTGACTAAAAAGCAGAACTGCAGGGCATGGAAAGTAAGATGGAGGGTCACAGGTTAGCAGTGACAACAACACAGGAAGAGTCCTGAAGAGACTCAAGCAGATCTCACTGGAGGTTTGATCCATTGAGAATGTATGAAATAACATTGGATCCATGTTAAGATAATTAGCAGAACTCTGAGGTTTCAGCATACAGCCATGATCAATCAACAGGTGCAATCATCTATTTGTTGGTATCCTCTACAAAAAGCCCGTGGCAGAGGGGCAACTCGTCACACACCTGTCACACAAACGTCAAGAAACAAACCATGAAGTACTCAAAAAGCAATCAAAGGAGCCAGCAGGGCCAGCAAAGGACATCAGCTCATTCTTTTAGCTGAAGCACATACAGATGGCACTGGCAGTGATCGAGTATGTCAAAAAAATACAACAGTCCCAAAAAAAGAGATCTCCAAGTGAAAAAGAAAAATGTTCACCATCAGGCAGCATTGGGCAATCGAAAAAGTTTCATCCAGTGAAGATTCCAATCAACTGTCCCAGAGGCTACACACCCAGCCAAGACATAATCCATACAAATAAATGTCCTTTCAAGAGAAAAAGTAGCAATTAGTATCCATGAACAAAACACAGTGAAAGAAAGTGCAAGGCTTCATGCGGAATTCAATGTCAAGTGTTATTTACAGTGAGGCGCCACAGAAGCGAATCCTAAAAGATCGTGGTTGCGCTATCAGTCCCTGTCTTGCACTCCAAAACACGAGGCTGAGTTTCAGTACTTTAGCAACACCAGCTTTACTCAGGTTGAAACAGGAACAACAGGGTCATTTATTGTAGCGTGATCTGCCACTCTCCTATAAACAGACACAGCAGTAAGACAGAGTTGTGGCCAAGTTGTGTCCTCACAGGTGGCGCAGTGGTAGTGCTACTGCTTTGCAGTAAGGAGACTGTGGAAGATTGTGGGTTCGCTTCCCAGTTCCTCCCTGTGTGGATAGCGCTTTGAGTACTGAGAAAAGCGCTATATAAATGTAATGAATTATTTTATTATTATTATTAAGTTAGTGGCCAAGTAATACTGTTCCATGCATCACCCATCGAGATCTTTTCTGTTTGCTTTGGTGAAGAGCAGCATGTTGCCCCGGCAATGGATAAACAGTCTTCCACAGACGCGGTGATGGCACTTCAGGATGCTCTTCGGCATGTTGTCCAGTTGAGGGAGTTCCCAAGAGAGTTTAGAAACCTCACATTTTCTTGAAAGAGTGCCACATTAATAGGAATGTTTCTTGAACGAGCATCACTTAACCACATAAAAACGGCTTTTTCGACATCTTCAAATGCAGCAGTTTGCATACATTTGCAACTCGAGAGTTTTTGTCTTTTTTTGCTCGGCCTTTCAAGAAAGTTGACAGTGTTGATGGCGAAATTCCGAATTCACTGGCAACGTCTTTTTTTCTTTTTGTTGCAATCAAGTTTTTTTTTTCTAATATGAACTGTTATCATTTCTTCGTGTCTGCCGTTTCTATAGGAGGGTGACAATGAGTTAAATTCCAATGGATGTTTTTCAAATGTTGGCGAGCAATAAGCAAAAGGTATCACTGAAAACCACCGAAAAACAAAAACAGCAAAAAAAAAAAGCAGTATGAGGAAAGTTCGAAGAAAGATAAACATTTTTACAGTGTTTCTGTTTGGGGTTCTGTGACTGAGCTGCGACCACAGAACTAACTGCTCTGTGGATGATTCATTCAAGCATTTCAAGGTCTTTTGGGCACTTCATTGTAATGAAAGTATCAGCTGAATGTACTTCGTAGAAACGAGATTTCTATAGACTCGTGCCATATGGGGAAACTGTCGGGACCATAAAAATACTTTGTTGTAATGAAAATTTCGTTGTAAAGATATTCGTTGTAACAGAATTTTACCTCTCTCTCTCTCTCTCTATATATATATATATATAAATATAAATATATACATATATATATACAGTTCATGATTAAAAAGGCATGTTTTCCTTGTGTTTTTACTTAAGTACATCCCCTTTTTCTATAGCCACTCTTTGCTTGAAGATCTACATAAGAATATAAGAAAGTCGACAAACGAGAGGAGAGAATTCGCTCCATTTGTCATTCGTTTCTTTAGTTAATAACTAAGCTACCTTAATATCTCCAGATATCTCCAGATCCTTCTTAAGGTTGCCCAGGTTTCTGCTACAACTCCATGACCCACTAGTTTGTTCCAGACTTCCAGAATTCTTTGTGCAAAGAAGTTCTTTCTGGCTTCAGTCCTAAATGCAATTCCCCTTAATGTCACCTTGTGTCCTCAAATATGTGATTCACCATTAAGTTGAAAGAATATTTCTGGATCTGCTTTATCAATGCCTTTGAGTATTTTGAAAACCTGGATGAGGTCCCCACAGAGTCTACTCTGCTCAAGACTAAACAATTGTAATTCTCTGAATCTGTCACAGTATGACATGACCGTAAGTTCATGGGATGCATTTTGGTTGCTCTCTACTTCACAGCTTCATGTGTTGCTATGTCTACTGTTTGTTCGTACAGATATGTTGAATAATTCAACAGTTTCGATGGGGTGTACACTTTTTCACCTGACTGTAGGCATCATCTGGGACTGGGCATATGGATAACTGCCCATGTCTACTGGTATTGTCCTTATCCTTTAGTGCTGTGCTTTTCCTGTTCCTCTCAGCAGATGCTGATCTCCGCATATCATCCATAAATTTGATCAAATCATTTGAATTGAATGGGTAGACAAAAAGTCTGACAGGAGCTGGGAATGCACTGCAGTGATCAGCAGTCATGTGGTCACTGAACAGTCCAATCCGACAAAGATGACCTCTGACCACCACTGTGCCCAATAGTCATGACTTTGGGATGGTGACCATTCATTAGAAGCTCATTCTCCTGCTTAGAAATGTCACAGTGAATCTGACAGAGTGTCCTCATCATCTCGTTAGTCTGACATCAGGAGAGTCCATCAGGACAAGCAACTGAGTATCGTAAGCAGTAGTGACCCGCTATTGTCACCTCCTCTCAATTATCATTATTGACAAGTCTGTTTGGACACTTGAGTGCAGGATGCTGTGATTCTTGTTTCCTCGACATTCTTGTCCAATATTACCATCCACATGTCAGTTTGAACTATATCTTGCTAGTCAGTATACAATGCATGCAGGAGAAATGGTCAGGTATATAGTGCCTTACTTCAAAAGACTTGCAAACTGCATTTCAGTGAAAAATAAAAATGTGTGAAGTTGTTGAACCTTTGTTTTGTCTGTCCTTATATCTGTCTGTCTGTCTGTCTGTCTGTCTGTCTGTCTGTCTGTCTGTCTGTCTGTCTGTCTGTCTGTCTGTCTGTCTGTCTGTCTGTCTGTCTGTTTCCCTTCATGTCCTCACTTCTCTCTTTTAATATCCACAGCCTGTCTCATTGTCGTCTCACATCCAGATGTTGCTCAGCTCTCTCCTCAGCTCTTTCTTCTCCACACTCACAACTGACTGAATTGAACCTGAGCAACAACAATATGAGGGATTCAAGAGTGGATCAGCTGTGTGAGGGGCTGAGGAGTGAAAACTGCAAATTAGAGAAACTGACGTAAGTGAACAACAAGTGAATGAGTAATAGTGTGTGTGTTTATTGAATTTTATTTCTTCTCACTTTATGACTCTGACTCTTCCACATCCACAATACAAATGCTGTGTTTCCTCAGGACAGACTGCAGTGTAACATGTGGGCAGACAGATGGGCGTAAGGTGGACACAGCTGCAGATTGCTCTTTAATAGTTAAATTCTTAAAGACAGCATTGTGATCCTGAGCCGATACCCCACATTGGTCACTCTCATCATCCTCTGTGTCCAGTCTTTTGTTTTATTTCTTGTTCAGTAATTCCATACTGTCCTTTCTTTATTTCAATCTCTTTCTTGTCTGTGTCTTCCATTTTCTCTTCTCTCCTTCACACTCCTCTGATACAATACAATACAATACAGTTTATTTTTGTATAACCCAAAATCACACAAGAAGTGCCGCAATGGGCTTTAACAGGCCCTGCCACTTGACAGCCCTCCAGCCTTGACTCTCTAAGAAGACAAGGAAAAACTCCCAAAAAACACTTGTAGGGAAAAAAATGGAAGAAACCTTGGGAAAGGCAGTTCAAAAAGAGACCCCTTTCCAGGTAGGTTGAGCGTGCAGTGAGTGTCGAAAATAAGGGGGTCAATACAAATACAATACACAGAACAGAACAAATCCTCAATACAATATAAAAATAAATAATTTACAAGTATGGAGCAGAATTTAACAGTAGATGATATCACATAATATGATTTGGAATGGCATTTGGATGCATTATCAGCATGCCAAGCTGACGGGCCATTAATGAGAATAAAAGGATTTTAGACAGCACTTGGCACAACCTTGGCAGTTATAGGACTGAGAATATGAGCAGCGCTAAGAGTTTTAAATTCTTGTAATCGTGTTACAGTTACTGACTTCAGTAGAAATTTATCACTTGTGTAACACGTGTTTTTAAATTAATAACATGTAAATGTTGGACATGTTTAGAAGGGCAGCTGTAGTGTGTTACTAGTGTGTAATGTCAGAGGTTAGGAGTCACCAAGGCTTGAATAGTTGCTAAAGAACAACAACAAGTCACACTGAGGAGAGAGTGAGAACACACAATAAGTGAGTAGACAACCAGAAAAATCAGACAAAGAAGAGAAAACAGAGAGAGAGAGAGAGATGGAGTGTACATTGGGAAAGAGTAAACGGAGATGTGACAGGCGTCAAGGAGCACAAATGATCAATCAGCAAAGGCCGCACAATATGTTAAATGGCAAGGAGGAGAGGTGTAGGGGCAGATACTTAATGCATTATTCTGGCAATGAGTTATTTTCACAATATCTGAGATTTTAAGCAGTGAATGTAAGCTAAGAGCAAATCAATTCATTAAAAAATAAACCAGTAAAACCACATTAGCAGACTTGGTCAATCTCCACTTTTCAGACTCTTGTCCTTTTTTGTTAAATTTCTAATAAACTTTACCAATTGTTCAGTACAGATCCTGCCGACTGAGAGGTGTGTAGTTTCATTGTAATGTGACTTTTACAAAGCATCACAATAACATCCTGTAGAGCAAGGATGATCAATCACAGTCCTGTTGGGCCGCAGTGGCTGCAGGTTTTCGTTCCAAACAGATAGCTGATTAGACAGTCCTTGCTGATAATGAGACTTAATATTTAACTCTGTTGCTTGTTTCCCCTTTCATTCACTCAGGATAAATATGAATTACATTGTAGAGCAGAGATCAATTCATGGTCCTGGAGGACTGCACTGACTGCAGCTTTTCACCTCAGCAAATTTCGGAATTAAAGCCCATTTGTTTGCTGTTAAAGCAATATGTTTTTAGTCTTAAATTAACTAACTTAGTTATTATGATTCAACATCTTTAACTACCCTTAATGTTTTAATCAGCTGCACTCAGATTATAATTGTTTCTTTGACTATCCATAGTTAATAATGAAATATAAATAACAAAGAAACTGCCATCTCTCCTGGTTCTATTTACAATAGTGAATGTGCATTATCGAGTATGTGTGAACAAAATGTTTATAAATAAATGAGAGATAAAATGGGAAGTTTGTGAAGTGCAAATATGTTCAGGTCCACAAAACAAATAAAGTGCTCAGAAAAGGAAATTCTACAATCCCCCACCTTCTATCCCATCCCCCACCTTGATGGAGCTCAACTGTCTCAGCTCAAGGCTCCTTATCTGCGTGTGAGGTTCCTGGAGTTGTAGAGGGTAAATAATACAGTACATCTTTATTTGGAATACATGCATTTCAGGTGTGTTCCGTGTCTAAAAAGTTCTGGGTAAGTGTAGGATGAATTGAAATACATGCAAGAAATGCAAGAAATGCTGAACACATACCTAACGCAGAAACTTTTTAAATGTTATACTAATAATGACAAGAAGTGTATAATGTGTGAAGACTTTAGTCCAAATATCAAATAAACACATGCGCTTTTATTCAAGAATATAACCAAAGCAAAAAAAAAAGCATTAGATTTACATGTTGAGGTCAATGATTTAAAAACCCAAACTGAAATGTCAATTGACAGGAAGTTGATATGTGTTCTTGAATGGCGCAGAGGTAAGAACTGCTG
This sequence comes from Erpetoichthys calabaricus, assembly GCF_900747795.2. NCBI lineage: Eukaryota > Metazoa > Chordata > Cladistia > Polypteriformes > Polypteridae > Erpetoichthys > Erpetoichthys calabaricus. The sequence goes on along the minus strand of NC_041394.2, from coordinate 344,555,268 downwards.
CCTTTTAACCCAAAGCTACCGGGTTTATGTCTTGGCGTTCCGAGTATTGAGCTGCTGCTATTATTATTACTATAATATAATAAAAACATACATTTAATTTGAGTCTGTAACACCCGGTTTTATTCTCTCAGTGATGTTCACATGGTACAACAAACTTGCCTCTCCCTCTCTTAGTTGATGCAGTTTATCTCCATTCTTTCCCAAGAGCAGCAATAACCACAGTTGGTGCTGAGGCTGACGCCTGCTCAGAACAATTTTTTGTACCTGCAATTAAAGATACAATGGCCCGTGACCGCCATCAGACTATCATGTGGCATTTGCGCTTTGACAACAAAGACACCCGTGCAGAACATGTGAAAAATGACTGATTTGCTGCAATCTCAGACATCTACCAACGTTTTGTTGAAAATTTTGTTCTGAGTTACAACCCAGGGCAAAGTCTTTCCAAGTCTGTGGTCATAAAGCTTATGGAGCCGTTTCTGGACAAAGGAAGAACTGTAACAACAGACAACTATAAGCCAGATGCTTTCTCTGGCTAATAGACTGCTGCACCATGACACAACTCCACTTGGCACCAGAAGTAAAATTGGACTTCCACTTGCAGCTGAAGTCACTTTAGTATGTGAGCAATTTGCCACGCTAGTGTTTAGATCTTGCAGTGCCATGCTGACGGTGTATATGCCCAAAAAGTAAAAGCCTTTGATTTCTTTCTGTAACAGACAGTTTTGCAGCCTGTAAAAGATATTGCTGAAAGTGAATAACAAGACACACAAATGCTTGTGAATCATGTCTTCTTAGTATCTTATTGCCAATTAAATTTTTTTATTCAATTTTATTCTTGAATAAAAGCACACTTGTTTCGTTATACCTTTGCAAAAGTGTTTATTTTATATTCCAGTAACCACTTCAATGAGATTGAATCCATCTCTGCGTCTCTCACGCTTGCCTCATGGATGAATGAAAGCACTAACAAGCAATATCATTTAATGACAAGTTTCATTATCAGCAAGGACTGTCTTCTAGCTAGTTCAGCTTAAAACCTTCCTGCCTTCAAGCCCAGCCTGTTACAGCCAAGTGTGTATCCCCGAACTGCTAAGGTAGAAGTACTAGGCTGTCAAAGTGAGCCCAAAATGTTACTGCTAAGAAATTGCCTGAATGCCATGTTAGACAGTCAATGTGAATGAAACCCCTTTGGGAGATCACACTGAAATTTGGAGATGAGGTTCATGCACGTGTCAGGTTACACCACGCTCATATCTGGTGGAGGTGGCTGGTGTGTTGTTCAGGTCGAGTTGTGTGGATCTGAGTGATGTGGGAGAGTCTATGAGTTCAAATGTACCTATTCCAGCAAGTGACAAGCCACCAGACCCCACCAACAAAAGCACTTCCACTGTTAGTGGGCAAACTTCATATGATCAATCACCATGCTCTGCTGAGACTGCTATATCAGTGACAAGTCCCCACACAGCAGCTGGGAAACTCTGGTCTAATCACGTTATAGGAGGAGGATTCACACACCAATCAGATTTAATGTGTGACAGTACTGTTGACTGTTTGAGAAACTATGAAAATATGATAATCATACTAATCATAATTTACAGTAAGTGCTACATGCTTGATGATTGAATGTGTTCATAAATTGTTAGATAGGTATTGTCTTTATTTGAAACATTACTGTGCTCATCATTGAAGTTTATTTTAAAAATACGCACAGATTTCAGTACACATTTCATAGTGCTTTGCTATGTTTAGTTTTCCAACATATATAAATATTGGAACAAATAGGATGCTAAAAATGAATGATATTTGACACCATTCAAAAGTCAAAATTTTGCAAAATGTTTCTGAAATTTAAAAACTGTATTCATTGTGAATAAAGCACTGCCTTGGAGCCAAAAGAGCTGATTGTTGATTGTGAGCCAAAAGAAAGAGCTGGAGGGTCCTTTGGTGTCACATATGCACTGCCATAGAGATCACAGAATTTCACAATGCTGTCTGCTTTAGTGTCTGTTAAAGATTTGTGCTGCTTTAGGGCATTACATGAGTGTTCATTTTTTTGCAATTACATTGACATCTGTTATGTTAGAACGTTAAAAACAACTGTGATGAGAACAGACACTTGATTAATTATTTACTCACAGACAATAATTTTTTGTCCACTATCAAATCTTGTAAGTATGACGCTATCATTATCTCTGACCATGGCCCTCTGCTCATGGAGCTTAAATTACTGCGCTCACATTGTAGAAGGTCATGAAAAGTGTGAGAAACTGGACAAAAACACATCTGATCCACTGACCATCAGCACTGGTGCACCACAAGGTGGTATGCTCTCTGAAAGCGTATGAAATACCCAAAGATAATCAGAGGATCCTGTTAACTGAATATTAAAATCATGCACTGGCACTGTGAAATGGTCAATGGAGGAGGAGATCTTGTATTATATTAATTAAGTTGATAAATCTCTTGATACAAGGATATGCACCACCTTGTGCTTCAGATCAACATCACACAGACTGGTCACTTTTTGTGACGTGTACACTCTTAGACACTGTGTGTGACAGACCATAGCAGCTTCCATTAAAGTGCTTGGCCATCAAGGTTTCTTCCTGTCAGCTTCTGCACACTCCTGCTGACTGCTGGGAATTGAAGTCCTCTCAACAACATGGCCACAGGTTCAAGGTGATGATGGGCTTGTGCATTGAGCAGCAATAAACAGTAACACCATACCATCATACCATTAGAGGCTAAGGGCTCTAATAACTTCACCTAAATGGTGTAATGGACAGTGAAAACACCAAATATAAATTCATAATGAAACACAGTTAGTGAGCCTAATGTTGTTCTTGGCCTGAACAATGTCAGTGTCATAGGATCACCAGAGGTGATGCCGCACACAGGTGAGCACTAATCCCGCGTAAAGCTCACATTTATTTGTTTCTTATGAAAGTCTCCATCATCTTTCTCAGATTCTCCACATTTGAAGGATGCTCTTTCTCTTCTTCATGACCACATGGACAGCTGCCCCTCAACTCTCCCACCATGTCAAGCAAATGAACTGCTCTCTGACCACCAGGCTTTTCCATCCAGCCTGTAGAGTGACTGTCTGCTGACCACTATAATATTTTCTCACAAATCCGAATCACAAATGATTTACAACACTGTGATATGTTTATACAATTAATTTTAAAGGTGCACCCCCATTTTTATCATCTGGTTTTCAGATGGTAACTATGGAGTTAAAAAGGGTTGTCCCTCAATTCCACCTCTCACTGAAAATTCTGGATCAGTTCTGCAAGGACAAGGTGGGGTCCAGCATAACCTTAATAACTGTGTGGTTAGTGCAGTCTCTGCTCAGGCTAAGGCCCAACTGAAGCCCACCATCAGATCTGTGAAAACATCACCAGCCTCTACCTTCCACCATCAATGCCTGATGTTCAGGCCATGTTGACAGAAGCCTGACTGTCCTGACAATAACATCCGTATCAGAGAGTGGACTGATGGTGAGCTGTTCACCGTTAGAAGGGCCCTGGTCAAGGTGAAGGAGATGGTCTTCAGGGAACTTTTCTTCTTTAATCACTCTGCACTGTAGGCATATACATACCATAATAAGCAGGTTCTGTGACACATGAAATGACTTTGACAACATGGACAGATATCTAAAAAGTCAAAAGTCATGTTTCAACCTGCTACTGGCAAGGCCTATCATAAGCCAAATATGACCATCCAATGTCATAGACTTAAGGCACATTCATAATGAGCCCTCCTGAAAAACCCTCACACCACTGAGAAGCCTCCTGTCCAGCCCAATCCAAAGTGATCCTGAAGTCAACAGCAGAATGGCCAAAGCCAGCACTGCCATTCAAGGACTGTGTGGGATTGCACAGGAATCGGTGTGAACACCAATTGGACTGGCTTGTGTGACTGACCACCCTTAGTTATACCTGTGAAGTGTGGGCTGAAATCCTTACATGAGCAGAGCTACCAAGCATCTACACTTAGCTGCAGAAGGTGCAGGTCCACTGGACTGACTGGACATGCTGTGCACAGACCAGCTGGTAACCTGCTGAAGCAGCTGCTCTATGGTGTCTTCTACAGTGGCAAGTGTAAAATTGGTGGACGGAAAAAAATGGATTAAAAAACCTTGAAGGTCTCTGAAAAGCCTTTGGATGGATGTGAACACTTGGGAGACCCACACTTAATCACGGAGAAGGAGAGTCACATATGGTGGAAAATGAGGAAAGAAAAGTCATCAGTCAGTGCAAGTGTGTTGACCTGAAAATGACCAACCTTCACACTGCTGACTTCACTCACATATGGAGAACAGGTGACAAGCCTTTCTCTGGACAAATCAGACTCATCAGTCACCTTTAGACAAGTCATTATTGTCCCAGTAACACGAGATAAGCTTGTGGTTTTCTGGCAGCCCAAAATTTTTACAGACAAGTGGCTCTTGGGTTACAGCAGATACAGATGAATACATCAAACCCAAAATGTTTTCTCTCAACTGAATTTTTCTTCATTTTTATTTGGTGGATTCTGTTTTTCACTTGTCAATGAAGCCCACTGGCTTTGACGTTGATGACCTTACTTTCCACTGGCCTGTCCTGCCTGATTTATTAAAAATTATTTAAAGAAGCACACAGAACATCTCTATGCCCAGTGGACTGGACTTTGGGATGCTGATAATCCATTTGAAGCTCGTCCTCCTGCTTTGTTACAAACTAGTAGAAGGAATTAGAAAACTAAGCCCAACACCAGTGAAACATTTAGTGGACGGATGTCAGTTGGTCAGTGGCACCGGTCAGTATGTGAGGTCTGAATGAATGAGGACAGAAATGTCACATGTCAGTCTTGTCCTCCATGTCCATTATCTCATTTATCCCAAAGACAGGTCCAAGTCTTTGTCCTTGTGGTTGTCATAATAAACACACAAAGTGTCTTCATCATCTGCTTAGTCCAACATCAGAAGAGTTTGTCAGGATAAACAGTCGAGTATTGAGCTCTCCAATGTCCAATAGAGACCTGCATGCTGCATGATATTCAGAAAAATCACAAAAGTGTCCACATGTCCTGAATCCTGAATAACAAGCAACAATTCCAATTTTTCACCCTCTCCCCTTTGTTACCTTTGACAAAGCTATCTGTTCACTTGAATGCAGAAAGATGTCAGCCTAATTTCTCTGATGTTCTCATCCAGTGTTAATGTCCACTTGTCAATTTAAATGACAGTACAGCATGAAGGCAGGAGACATAGTCAGTTATATAGTGCCTTACTGTTTACGACTTACTGTGGTTTCAGGTTTAAACTGCATTTCAGTGAAAAGTCAAAATGCCAGCCGACGTTGAACCTTTGTGCTGACCGTCTGTCTGTCTGTCTGTTCGACCCTCCTCATGTCCTCTCTCCATCTCCACAGGCTGTCCTCATGTCATCTCCCCTCCACATGCTGCTCAGCCCTCTCCTCAGCTCTTTCTTCTTCACACTCACAATTGACTGAACTGGACCTGAGTGATAACAACATGGAGGATTCAGGAGTGGATCAGCTGTGTGAGGGACTGAGAAGTGAAAACTGCAAATTAAAGAAACTGAGGTGAGTCAATAAGTGTGTGTGTGTGTGTATGTGTGTGCGTTGAATTTTATTTCTTGTCACGTTATGGCTCTGACTGTTCCACACCCTCAATTAAAACATCATGTTGTGATGAAATTAAGCTCACAAAACAAAGCATAAAGGTATGGGGATTAGCCCCTTGTAATAATTTTTGTTGGTCAAGATGATAAAGTTAAATATATCAGACATTCGACGACAGTGCTTGTTTCTGTCGTCCTTTATATAATACAATGTATCAAAATGCTGCGGTGGGTTGGCACCCTGCCCAGGATTGGTTCCCTGCCTTGTGCCCTGTGTTGGCTGGGATTGGCTCAAGCAGACCCCCGTGACCCTGTGTTCGGATTCAGCGGATTGGCAAATGGATGGATGGATGGATGGATGAATCAAAATGGCTACAGGAAATGATTAAAGCAGGAAGTGATGTCATCAATGATGGCCAGTCGTGACATCATCACTGGGGGACCAGAAGTGACATCATCATCAATGATTGGTGGTGACGTCATCACTGGGGGACCGGAAGTGACGTGGTTAAACAGGAGCTGGAAGTGTTGTGAGTGTTGAAATACATTCTGTAAGGGTATTTGTTTCGGGTAATTCATTATTTTTCTTCTTTATTTCTGTAAGGTCAGAAAGAGAGGCATTAATACCATCATACAACCCCCCATCTGATAACCATTCACTCACCTTTGGGCCTTTTGATTGCCTCCTAAGCACACGTGTGTGACAATGTTTAATCAGAACAGACTGCATTCTCCAATGTGGACATACACAGCTGCAGATTTTCCTTTAATAATTAAATTCATAAAGACAGCATTGTGACCCTGAGCCCCTCCTTCAGAGTGATCACTCTCTTAGTCCTCTCTGTCTTGTCTGTTGTTTTATTTCTTGTCCCACAATCCCATGCTGTCCATTCCTTATTTAGTCACAACCTTATCCTTATCCTCTATTGTCACTTCCATCTATCACACTCTCCTAATCTCCTCACTTAAGGTTGTTAAAAGTCACTAAAACAGAAAAATAAAGATAAATTCAGTCAATGGGAGTACAGGAGCTGACCAGAGTGACTGTGGATAATGAGGTGTGGACAACTGGAGCAGGACTAAGCTGACAGATTTGAAGAAGCAGAGTAAGAAAGAATAGATAAGGAGATACAAGAGAAGAAGCTAAACAAAGAGAAGAAAAGGAGAAATAAAATAAGAGGACAGGGTAGCAGGTAAAGAGAATGAGGAGGACAGACAAAAGAAGAGGACAAAAGGTGGACAACAGCAATACAAATGACCAACCAACCATAGACTGAAGGAGGAGGTCACAGTGATAAATGGATTAGAACTGAAGGCAGTGTGGACAGTAAAAGTGTGAGACACAGGAAGTGACCAGGATTATAGCCAAGTGGACTGAACAGGCCAACATCTGTCTGACAGGTCATCACAAAAAGAAAAAACCCACAGGTCTACACAGGACATCAACACATATCAGTCAGTGACCAACATGCTGACATAGATGTCATGTAACTAAGATATCCAGAAACACTGTGAGGAATTCTGGGAAGGTGACCTCAGTGGTCGTGTCAGTGAGATACAGTACTCCAGTTTGTGAAGTGGCATCCTGTTGTCCCAATTGTGGGACATCTGTCTATATATAAAATCCAATGTCTTTTCTGTCCACTTTTCATGCGAGAACTACTTAACGGATTTAGATTTTTTTTTTTCTAGAATTTGCTTGAACATTCCGGTTGATTCTGTGACTTCTCTAATCGAGCTAAGTATTGTAGTTCATTTGCAGGAGTGATTTATTCACACTAATCCGAGACAGAGGGGAGGGGAAGTGTGACGTTAGGAGCGGGGAGCCGGGCTGGGCCATCCTCAGTCATGCTCAAAGTGTTGATGGAGAAGTACAGAGAAGGTCAGGTGGAATTGCATTGGGTGTTTGGTTGCCTTTGAGGAAGCATACAGTGAGGTCCATAAGCATTTGGATAGTGAAACAATTTTTATAATTTTGGATCTGTTTGTCACCACAATAGATTTGAAATTAAGCAATTATTATGTGATTGAAGTGTAGACGTTTGGCTTTAATTTAAGGGGTTTCCCAAAAAATATCATGTGGGTTCTTTAGGAATTACATTTTTTTTTGTGTACCCCAGCCATTCACCGCCTTTCCTCCCCATTTACAAGGGCTGAAAAGTATTTGGACATTTGACTGAGAGATTGTTCCAGAGCCAGGTGGGAGCTGTTCCCTCATTATTTCATTAACTATTAACCAGGTAGAAGATCTGGTATTAACTCCAAGTGTGGAGTTTGAATTTGGAAGCTGTCACAGTGAACTCTCAATGTGAGGTCTAAAAAGCTGTCAATACAAGTAAAAACAGGCCATCATTAGGCTGAGAAAAAAACAAACCCATCAGAGAGACAACAGAAACATGAAGGGTGGTCAAATCAACCATTTGGTACATTCTTAAAAAGAAGGAACAAACTGGTGAGCTCAGCAACTATAGAAGGCCTAGTCATCCATGGAAGCTAACTATGCTGCATGACTGAAGAATTTTTGCAACATTTAGCCAAACCAAGAACTCTTTCTGGGAAGTCAACCTGTCATTGCCAAAGTCTACAATCAAGAGAAGACTCTATGAAAGAAAAGACAGAGGGTTTACAACAAGCTGCAAACCACCGGTAAACCTCAAGCCTAGGAAAGAGAGATTGGACTTTGTCGGAAACATTTTTTAAATGCTTGTCCAATTCTGGAAAAATTTTCTTTGGACAAATGAAACTAATGGCTTTCATTCCTAAATGGCTCATACAATATTTTTGGTGAACCCCTTAAATTAAAGCTGAAAGTCTATAGTTCAATCACATTTTGATTTCTTTATTTCCAGTCCATTGGGGGTGAAGTACAAAGCCAACATTATTAATTCAATCTGCAAGGTCTCATAGTCCAAAGGCATGCAGGTTGGGTGGACTGGCGATGCTTAATGTGTGTGTGGGTTGGGGGGAGGGGGGGTCTTGTTCAACTGGTGCCTGTCCAGCTGTTGTTCCTGCCTTGTGCCTGATGCCTGATGGGAGAGGTTCCAGCTGCCCTGAGACCCTGATCAGGATAAGCGGTTGTAGAAAACTGATGGATGCAGGGTTAATAATGTAGAATCTGAGTCTCCAGTCAGTGACTGAGTGGAGGAAACATCAGAAACTTCAGTAAACTGAATGGACAAATGACTGACACACTGCATTATGGGAAACAATAAGAGTGGGAGAACAAAAAGGAGATGGGAATGGTGGAGTCAGGAAAAGAGAAGAAGGCAAAAGGATAAGAACAGAGAGCTGAAAATAAATATGAGGACAGTAGTGACAGGGCTTCACCACTATAGGGCAAAGCAGAGGACTTGGGGACCTGCAGGTTTGGCTGATGGCATCTCATCTGACACTCAGATGTCCTATAACAAAAGTGGCTGTGAGATGAAGATGTTTGATCGTTATCTTGGAAAAAACTTTCCCCATTTCAATGCAAGCATTAATAACACTGTTAATATTATTATTGTTATTGCTATTGTTAATGTTATTGTTATCAATAATGATTCCTGACACGATTGGCACCTGACATTTTGTTGTTGCTCTAGTTCCTCATTTGTCTTCTGTCTTTGTCAAATTAGATCGTTTCATTCAAATGTGTCACGTCTGTGTTACTTGTGATCGTCTTCGAAAATTTGTAATTTGAACCCATGTCCATTGATTTAATATTTATAACATGTCTGAATATTTAAGGTATTTTTATTTAAATTTTGTTAAGGTCCCACCATCTTTACTTTGCTCAGTTAGTGTCCACTGGCCTCTCCTGTCTAATTTATCCAAAGAGAAATGACAGAAAGATGATGAACACAGAAAGGTCCATCATGAAGTAATGGGCAGATGTTATGAGAAATTCAAACTTTGAGGACACAAAGTTGTCACTCATGTGACCCCTAAATGTCCTGTGCAGTGAGTTGGTGATGCTGTGCCTTACCTGTAAAACCCAGCAAATGGCAATGTCAGCATGTCACTTGTTAATTTAATCAAATCACTTCAACTGAATGGGCAGTCCAACAGGAGCTGCTAGATGACAGCAGTGGTCAGCAGTCATGGGGTCACTGCACAGTCCACTCAGACAAAGAGGACTTCAGACCACCTCTGTGCCAACTGGACTGGACTTTAAGATGCTGACCATTCATCAAAAGCTCATTCTCCTGCTTAGAGATGTCACAGTGAACCGGACAGAGTGTCCTCATCATCTCATTAGTCTGACATCAGAAGAGTCCATTAGGAGAAACAGTTAAGAATCGAGCTCTGTGGTGACCAGTAGTGACCTGCATGTCTAACAGGTGACTTTGGATGTTGTCCTACAAATCACACAAAGTCTCCACATGTCCTGAGTCCTGCATGACAAACAGAAATCCAAATTTGTCACCTTCCTTCATCGTCACCTTTGACAAGTCTATTTGGACACTTGAGTGCAGAATGCTGTGAGTCTCATTTCTTTGACGTTCTTCTCCAACATTAACGTCCACATGTCAATCTGAATAGCATGAAGGTAGGAGACATGGCCAGGTATATAGTGCCTTACTTTAAAAGACTTGCAGTGGTTTCAGGTTAAAACTGCATTTCAGTAAAAAGTTAAATTGCCAGAAGTTGTTGAACCTTTGTGTTGTCTGTCCTTCTGACTGTCCTCATGTCCTCACTTCTCTCTTTTTATCTCCACAGCCTGTCTTATTGTGATCTCAACTCTAGATGTTGCTCAGATCTCTCCTCAGCTCTTTCTTCTCCAAACTCACAACTGACTGAACTGAGCCTGAGCAGCAACAACGTGAAGGATTCAGGAGTGACTCAGCTGTGTGAGGGGCTGAGGAGTGATAACTGCAAATTAGAGAAACTGAAGTGAGTGAACAACAAGTGTGTGTGTCTGTGTCTGTGTGAGAGTCAAAGAGAGTGTGAGTGGTCCATGTTGACCCTGCGTGTGTACTGGCACCTGTCCTGCTGTTGTTCCTGCCTTGCTCCTGATGCTTGCTTGGAGAGGCTCCAGCTGCCCTGAGCCCTGATCAGGATAAGCAAGTGTAGAAAATGGATGGATGGACAGTGAATGATATTAAACTGGGGTTTTCAGTCAGTCATTTGAGTTGAAGAAACATCAGAAACTTCAGTAAACTAAATGAATAAATGACTGACTGGTCAGCAGAGGCACACAGCATTATGGGAATCAGGAGGAGTGGTGAAAGAAAAGGAGATGGGAAAGGAGGAATCAGGAAAAGAGCAGAAGAAAAGGAGAAAGAACTGAGAGCTGGAAATGAAGAGAAGATCAGTGGCAGGTCTTAACTACTAGAGGGCAGAGGGCTGAGCAGAGCAGACGACTAAGTGGCATGCAGGTTTGGCTGATGGCATCTCGTCAAACGCTGTCACAAAATATTCTTAGCCAGAAACAGATGCAGAGTCAGAAGCCTTGGATTTCAGTGACACTTTATTTCATTGTAAGTAAAGTCATGCTGAGCTCACAAAAACAACCAGCACCCGAACACGGAGCAGCATTTTATAAGAAATTGACTTCACATTTCATATTCTGGCCATCCCTTCATATGCCAATGGCCGACACCTTTCAGCATTTCTCCTCTTTTTCCCCCTCTCCTTTTCACTGTGCCCCCTTGTTGCTCATCCTCCAGCCAGTCCTCAGGGATGAAATTTCAGGATGTTAACTCTATGGGCTTCACTTTATTGGTCGCTAAATCCAGTAGCTCCCTTTAAAAAAATATAACAAGAGTGTAAAGTGAAGTGCTTAAAAGGGACATTAATAGTATCATATAAAATTAAGTGATAAAAATATAATTATAAGTATGAAAATATATATATTAAGTTTAAAAAATACATGCCTGTATATGTAATCAGGTGGTTAAGTCTCCTATATCTCCAGTGCCTTTTTCCAGTTGTAATCAGAATGTCCAGTGCTCATCTCGTCACTTCTAGTCAGTGCTCGTCTTAACAGTACACAATCAGATACGTGCTCAGCTCACTCAGATATACGCATAGCTTAAGTGCTTATCATGCGCTTCAAGTGAGCTTATTCTTCCATAACACTCAGAAGTCTTATAAGACGTCCTTAACAGAAGTGACAGGGAGATGAAGGTGTTTGATGTGTCATCTTAGATAGAACCTCCACCATCAAAAGGCCACCAGTAATAACATTATTAATATTATTATTGTAATTAATGATTCCTGATGTGACTGACAGCTGACATTGTAACTGTGCTGCTCCTTGTTGGTCTCATTCTTCATTCGTCTTCTGTTCTTGTCAGATGAGATCCTGCCATTCAAATGTGTGAAGTCGGTGTGTCTGATGGCCTTTGTTGTACATCAATCATTTGAACCCATGTCAATGATTTAACACTTTTAACATTTGTCTGAATATTTATGGTATTATTTGTAAAATCTTGTTAATGTTCCCCCATCTTTACTCTAGCTACTACCTGTGATTTATTAAAAGAGAGACATCCGGAAGAAAGACAATAAACAGTGAAGAAATGAGCTGCTGTGAGAAATTCAGAGTTTGAGGACTCAAAGATGTCACTCCTGATGTGACCACAAACGTCCTGTGTAGTCAGTTGATGAATTGCTGTGCATTTCCAGTCCCTCCAGGAAGATGGCAGTATCAGCATGTTGACCGTTCATGTTATCAAATTACTTGGACTAAATGGCCAGACAGGAAGATGGACAGGAGCTGGAAATGGACAGCAGTGGTCAGCAGTGATGAGGGTTATTGCACGGTCCATTCGGACAAAGAGGATTTTAGACCCCCTCTGTGGCCAAAGGACTGGACTTTGGGATGCTGAAAGTCCATTTGAAGCTCATCCTCCTGCTTTGCTCCAAATTAGTAGAAAGAATAAGAAAACTGAGCTCAACACCACTGAGACCTTCAGTGGGTGGAGGTCAGCTGGTGAGTGGCACCAGACAGTATGTTAGGTCTGAATGGATGAGGACAGAAATGTTACGTGTTAGGCTTGTCATCCATGTCCATTACATTATTGATTGGAAAGTCAGGTGCTGTCTTTGTCCTTTTAAACAAACAGAGTGTCCTCATCCTCTAATTACTGTGACATCAGGAGAGTCCAGCATAAGAAACAGCTGAGTGTCAAATTTTGTAGTGACTGGTGTTTTTAGATGGTGTCCTACAAATTACATAAAAAGTCTACACTTACTAAGTAGGCAATGATGTGCAGAAACCCCAGTTTGTCACTCTCCCCCATATTCTGACAAGTCTATCTGGTCACTCGAGTGCAGAAAGCCGTCAATTTCATTTGTGTGTCCAATCTTAATGTCCACAGCTCAGTCTGAATGACTTCTCACCAGAGCATACAGCTTGAAGACAGGAGACTTTGGCGGTTATAGCATCTTACTTTATAAGACTAGCAGTAGTCTTGGGTTCAAACTGCATTTCAGTGAAAAATCAACATGCCAGCAGGCACTGTGTTGTGTGTCTGTCTGTCTGTCCCTCTTCATGTCCTCACCTCTCTCTCTTTATCTCCACAGCTTGTCTGACTGTGGTCTCACCTCCAGGTGTTCCTCATCTCTTTCCTCAGTCCTCTCTTCTCCACACTCACAGCTGACTGATCTGGAGCTGGACAATAACAAACTGAAAGACTTAGGAGCTTGTCATCTGTGTGCAGGGCTGCTGAACCAAAACTGTAAATTAAAGACACTGAGGTGAGTAAACAGGGTGCAGCGTGGGGGATTATGAAGTCAGAGCTGATGGCTTGACGAATGGACTGATAGCAGGACACTACATGATGACCTGACTGAAAGAAGGAGAAATACAGGAAACGAGATGAGAAGGTCAAAGAGCACTGGGCAAGATGAAGAAGCTGGACAGAGCTGGACGGAGGTTACAGGCAGGGATGACAACAAAGATAAAGTGAGATGACAGAAGGAGAACAACAGGGAAAAGAGGAGGAGTGTGAGATGGGCTGAGAAAAGGAACAGCAGAAAAGGTGAACAGGAGCTGTAGAATTAACAGACAGAGGGACAAGGACACAGGGAGAAGAGGGTTGACAAGGGGTTATAGGGGTCATATCGAACACACAAGGGAGAGAAGAGCCGATGTCAGTGGACAGGGTGATGAGGGTACAACAAGAGGACAATGAGAGGACAGAAAATGAAAGAAGACATGAGAGTGAGCAGAAGTAAGAATGAACATAATAGAGACTGATCATTAATTAACAGAGCAGGACACAGGAAGAGACCACAGGTGGACAGAGGGGTCAACATTATGTCAACTGAAAAGACCACCTTCTGTTGTGATTGCTCTTGCAATCTAAAATAGCCTACTAAACAAATTTCATCTCAAGGCAGGTTGAACCCCAGGAAAACAGGAGGCTTCAGGCCTTACTAGACTTCAGAGAGAAGGTCAAGCTTTTGAAGTCGAAATAATAGCAAAACAAGTCTAAAAGGTATGAGGTGTGTCTGACCACAGGGAGAACCTTGAAAACTCCAGCTTGGCAGAGAAAAGTCCTCAAGTAATTTTCACAAAAGATGAGGTTTATTAACAAAAGAACCACAAGGGTTGCAAAAGGCAATCCAAAGCTATCAGTATTGTAAAAAGCAAAATCCATAACATAATCTGAATTCAAGAGCAAAAGGTTCAAAGGCAATAAGCAGAATTAAAAAGAAAATGGGTAAAATACTCACCAAGACCACCAAACAGCAGAGTCAAGTCAAATGAACTACACTGGACCAATTAAAATCAACAAAGCCATCGATCCTTCAGAAGATGGTGACCTCGTTGGATGGTGGACTGGGCAAGTGGCAGGGTGACACACACATTATGTGACTTAGAGTCACTGACAGGAATTCTGGGTAGGTGACATCAGTGGGTGTGTCATTGAGATACTCCAGTGTGTGAGGTGGTGCCCTCTGGTGTTTGTAACTCACATGTGTGTCTCTTCACAGGCTGTCTCATAATATGATCATAGAGATTCAGAAGAACAACCTGCGGTCACTAGAGCAAGAGTTAAAGAGGACTGGACGGCAGGTGGATATCTACACATGACAAGGCTGTATATGATGATCAGCTGTCTCCAGTGATAACACAGCCTAAACCACTCCCTCTAACTTTTGTATTCGCCTCTGCTCTCCTCCAGATTTAATAAACTCTCAATATCTTCTTCTCAGCCTGTGTTCTTCTCCTTTAAACTCACTTGTGTTTGTCTACCCTCTGACCTCACAAGTTCACATCAGAGACCTCTGCATTTCACCAGCTGGAGGACTACAGTAGGAATTGCCTTCCAAAACAAGCTGGGGTCACAAGGCCCACTGAAGGGAGCATGGGTGGAAATGGGTGGAAATTTGTAGGGTGATGGATGATGAGACCTATCTTGGCATTGGGTAAAAACCATGGACAAGGTATCAGTCCATAACAGGACAAGAAGATGGTCATCTGAGCAGAAACATCACAAAACTGCTGCTCATCTACATCACTTTGTGTTTTTTGAACCCATGTCTGTTCCACTCCTTGTGCACTGTCCTATCTGCACACAACTCCTGACTTCAATCTGACTGAACAGACTCCTGCTATGTGTTGATTTGGACTTCTGTGACACTTAAAAACACACAAGGCTCAGATCTCTGTGTCTTCTTTGGCATTCCTTCGTCTCTGCTTCACTGTCACCTCCACTCATGTCCTCTTTAGAGAGCAGTGACTTGAACAAGTGAGTCATTTAAAAAAATGAGAGCAAAAGGACAAGATGAGGAGATCTCTGGCCTAGTGGTGTAGAAAGTGTGAGGGACTGGCAGCCGAGGCTGAGTTGGGTCTCCTGCCTTGAATCCGATGTTAATTAATACCATGAACTGGGCTGATTGTGTTTAGAAAATGGAGAGATGGAGGAGAACAAACACAACTCAGAACTGACAAAGAAACTGGGAAATAAGAGAGAGTGAAACTGGAATGAGAGTCAGACTAATGAGGACCTGGAAGATGCAGTATGAAACGTCAGCTTGGTGGTGGGCTTCTTCATGTCAATTGCTCTAGTCAGGAAAAGTTAATAGATGGACTGAGAACGTGAGAGAGGAGAAGAGAAAAACAACGGTGCAAGAAGAAGAGCAACAATGAGAAAGATGTTCAAAGAGATAGGAGAGACAGGGGTTAAGAACAGATGGGGACAGAAAAGGAGAATCAAGCTGGAACAGAAGGAGTCAGTAATTGGAGGTAAGCAGAAAGCGAACACCTGATAGTGAAAAAGAGGACAGTCCAAGTTATGTTAGAATGGAGAACAGAATTAAATTTCCAAGGTCAGCAGCCTTGAATGAGACATGATGGACATCTACACCCTCATCTGTGCTGAGAAGGCTGAAGATCTTTATGGACAAAAAGACCACAAGACCTTCACTCTGCTCTGCCTCAGTTCTGGTTCATGATGTGTGTCAGTGGAAAGATGGACAACATTCTTAGCTATTCACTAGACCGAGGAGCAAAGTGAATAAAATGATAAGAACATGAGAATGGAGAAGTGAGGAGTCAACAGTAAATATGACAGACGGTGATGGCAGTGTAAACATGAGAAGGAATCAAAGATATAATATTTAACTAGTGACTGATGAAAATGAAGACAAGGCTGGGCTTCTGTAATAAGTGAGGGTTTCAGCTAAAACTTCCCTTCAAAAGATGAATTTGATGGACACAAGATTAAATTGTAAAGAGTGAATCTGCTAGACTGAGAGACCATAGGATCCTTGAAGGACAGCTGGTCATCAATCAATACCCAAACTTACATACAGACTTGGTAGGCATTAACAATAACTAGCTTAGCTGAACAGAGATAGGGCGTTGAACAGACGGTGAAGGTGGAATGACAAAGAGGTCCCTCTTTACCAGGTCGAGCTGGAGATCCAGTTTGCTCTATCAGTGAGGCATGCAGAGATTCTAGTTGCTATCATGATGTCCTCTGGAGGGAATGACAAGTTCATTCATTCATTTACTTATTTAATCATTCGTTCATCTTCCACCTCTTATCCAAAGCCAGGGCATGGGAGCAACAGTCTTAGCAGTGAGGCTCAAATGTTCTTTCTCCCAAACAGACTTCCAAATCATACTGTGGGATCCCATGGCATTCCCAGGCCACCTATGAGATATAATCCTCCCAGAGAGCCCTGGATCTTCTCCAGGGTATCCTTCCATCTGGTAAAACCTCCACAAGGAAGCATCTAGGAGGCATTTACATCAGATGCCTGAAACACCTAAACTGGCTTCTCTCAATGTAGAGGGTCAGCAGCTCTACTCTGCACCTCTCCCATATGTCTACACTTCTCACCCTATCTCTAAGGGAGAGCCCCACCACTCTGAAGAGAAAGCTCATTTTGGCCGTGTATCCACAATCTCATTCTTTTGGTCATTACCTAAAGCTCATGACCAAAGGTTAGGGTAGGGACATATTGTAGATGGACTGATAAATCAAGAGCTTTGCCTTCTGAGTCAGCTCCTTCTTCCCCACTACATGTTGGTATAGTGAATGCATAACTGCGCTCATTGCCCTAATACACTTGTTGATTTCACCAGCTTATGGGAGGTTTCTGGGAGAGCATGGGGCCCCTAATAAGGGCTATTCAGTCCCTGTATCACCAGAATGAGAGCTGTGTCCACATACTTGGAAAAACATCATTTCCATTTCCAGTGGATGTAGGACTCCATCAGGGCTTTGCTTTGTCTCCTGTCCTGTTTGTGGAATGACTGGTACAGCTGCATATCATCAACATTGTACTGATAAGAAAGAAACATAAGACTGGATGATGGGGCCTGGTGAAGTGGTGTATAGAGAGAAGAGGATGGGCTTAGCACTGATATCTGGGACATCCCCATGCTTGCCTGGTGCACCCTTGACATCACTCCACATCAGGACACAAAGTAGGATCTGCCCAAGAAATAGGACTCAGACCTCCTGAAAGCATATGCTCAGAAGGATATGAGACTCAGACACATGCTAGTTGCACATTGGAGCAGGATTCAAATTCAACTCTTACACGTGTCTACAACGATCTGTGTAAAAGTAGGATTGCAAGAAATGCAAGAAATGTTGAACACATACCTAAAACAGAAACTTTTTTCATGTTGTAGTACTAATGAAAAAAATTTGACATGAAGTGTATAATGTGTCAAGACTGAAGTCCAAATATCAAACAAACACTTTCACAAAAGTTTCACATATAACAAAACAAGTGCGCTTTAATTCAAGACTATAACCAAAGAAAAAGAAATCGGGTTAGGGTATGATGCTGACACAACCACTTGGGTGGTGCAGCAGTGAGAACTGCTAAGTCATAATCAAGACGTAGTTGAGCTGAAGAAGTTTGGGCTCATCTTAACAGAAATCCACCCAGAATTGGTTCTCCAAAGGCCTAATTAATTGTAGAGCTCTTTTGTCATTATTAGCCAATACATTTAGGCCACAGAATGATACTTCAAATATAATAATCATTTTATTTATTTTATGTTGTAATTTATTGTATACTCTGCGGTGGGTTGGCACCCTGCCCGGGATTGGTTCCTGCCTTGTGCCCTGTGCTGGCTGGAATTGGCTCCAGCAGACCCCCGTGACCCTGTGTTCGGATTCAGCAGGTTGGAAAATGGATGGATAGATGGATGGATGAATACTGTGTCACAAACTCGACCAAGAGCCATAGCAAGGTTTGGGGCAGACACCCATACACTGTTTCCTGGCTGCAAAATTGCAAAAAGGATAGCGCTGAAGTGCACGATTCAGAATCCAAAATAGAACTGAATGGATAGGGGAAAAGTGGCGGATTTTAAAGGCCAATACAGGAAATGACATCAAGGTGTCATAACCAGAAGGGTCTTCTTCTCCATAGGCTCCAGACTGGAAATGATATCAGGGGGGTCGGACTCGGAAGGGTCCTTGTCCATAGGGTCAGACCCAGAAGTGTCATCAAAGGGGTTGGAAGCAGGCTTGATGTCATCAGGACCAGGCAAGATTTCCTGTGCACGGTCTGTAGACAACCGAGAAAAAGAGTCAGTGCACTCTGCTACATCCCGGTCTGGCTCGGAATTACCCTCATTCAAGCCGTTTAGCTGCCTCCCATGCGCACGTGTGTGACAACTGGAAGAAAAGACATTTTGGCATATTTGATGGAATTGGAGCTATATGCATAAAAAATGCAGCAAAGCCAGTGGTTCATGCTCCAAGATGGATATACATACCTTTCAGGTAGAAATTACAGCATGAATTAAACAGAATGGTGAAGCTTAAAGTCATAGGGCAACAAAAGGAGCAAGTGAATGGGCGAACGCCACAGTCTGTGTTAATAACCAAATGGAGCTTAAGAGTCTGTATACAATACAATACAACACAATTTATTTTTGTATAGCCCAAAATCACATAAGAAATGCCACAATGGGCTTTAACGGGCCCTGCCTCTTGACAGCCCCCCAGCCTTGACTCTCTAGGAAAAACTCTCAAAAAAACCCTTTTAGGGAAAAAAAGGAAGAAACCTCAGGAAAGGCAGTTCAAAAAGAGACCCCTTTCCAGGTCGGTTGGGCGTGCAGTGGGTGTCAAAAAGAAGGGGGTCAATACAATACAATACACAAAACAAAACAAATCCTCAATACAGTATAAAAATAAAAATTTTACAAGTACGGACCAGAATTTAACAGTAGATGAAATCACATAATATGATTTGGATTTGTTTAGAGTCCTGGAGACCTCAGCCATCAAGCTGCCTCCCCCATTTGGCCATTCCACAGCTGAAACATCGCTTGGCCAGCCAATCCGATGAAAATACCCCACGATTCCTGCGATCCTCCATCAGGGATAACTTTACCTTAGGCAGGCAAAAGAACTTGGCAGGGGGGCTGTGGCACCAAGTGGCACATTTGAGTACCGAGAAGAGATACAGAATAGGTGAGGGTTAGTAACAAATTATAACAATCATGTTACTTATATTTTAGTGCTAATGACTAACAACAGAGATGCAGTCTGCACAGCTAATCTGCAGCTCTACTCAGGGTGTGCTAAACTGAAGTAGTGAGTCTTTAGCCAGGATTTGAAAGCTGATATCGAAGGGGCATCTCTTATAGTAGCAGGCAGACCATTCCACAGTTTAGGAGCCCTGTAACTAAAAGCTGGACCTCCCACTGTTATTTTATTAATCCATGTATGGATACAAAAGATCTAAATCAAAATATATTGAAGAACAATTGTAAATGTTCTCAAGGGCTGGACGCTGTATTGCGATAATCGTCTGTGCTCTTGACACAACCCGCCGTAGAGCTTTCCGATCAACTTCTGCCCAGCTGTGATTCCACACACAGATTCAGTGGGATAAAATACTCTGAGTGGTGCACTGAGAGTAACAACACTAAAGCAGCTATGTTATTTGAACTAGTTTGGTCATTTGGTGCACCAGAATATTGTTACAGAATGATTACAATCAAGTGACTTAAATCTAGAAACAATATGCCATTAATTTTGATGTATCTGATACAGCGCGCATCATGGATGTGAATCTAAAAAAGAAAAGGAGACCACATAAACAGAATCACTGCCTTGACGCTGGGTGTCCCCCATTTACAAAACCAAGCAGAAAACGTGTGTACGTATGGTGTGAGGCTGCCGTGAAAATGTGCATGGCTTTACACCAAGTTTAGTTTTTATACATCTCGATGTGCACATGGAAACAGGAGTACGCATCATTTTTTACACACTGTTTATCCATGAGGCCCCCAGTGTTACGTTCATGTTTTCTGCATCATGCAAACTTAAAGTATAACTGTTACAGACATGATGTGAAATACAGAGTGCCCTGGAGTGTCTGAAAAGTGGCATGGAGAGTGTGGCAGTGGATAACAGGAAGTGACTGGCGATGACTGTTTCCACATTGCAGATGAACACCTGACATGTCCTGCTTCTGCTACCTAAGTAGCTTGCTAGTGTTTGAGTTTACAGGTTATGATGATATTTTTCTGTCCTCTGATTACGATTTGTGTCTTGTGTGTCTCAGCTCTGCTTATGCTTTTCTGATTTTGGGTGCACATCCTAGAATTTTTGCTATTTAATCAAAGTCTTCCATGTTATGATCAATTTTTGAACTATGCCTTTTTCATGTCTTCTCTTGATTCCATTTTCTCTCAAAATTACAGTTGCCTTGTGCAAGCCAAGTTAAGCGAGTCACTTATTTTAGATATGCACATCCAAACTGATAGCTTTCTTTGTCATTAATTATTGTATATTTATCAGTACCAGAGTAAGATTTCAGGGCTCAGCCAATGTTGAACACTAAAGGGACCCTGTTTACTAGATGTCATTTCATACACTGTGTTTCCAATCTTCTTCTATCATCCTATTAAACAGTTTCTCTTGCAAAGCACACCAGCCAGCTTCACTCCCCCCTTAGCCCCCTCTCCAACCAATACTACTGGTCTCCATCCTGCCTGTATAAATGACATTTCTTCCAAGTGGACTTGGACGGACCTCGGGCCATTCATTACAGAAATCCTGCTCATTTCTCACTCCACTGTAGCCCACCCACCACTTCAGGACAAGAAGATGTAATGGACAGCTCCTGCATATTAAGCCTCAGACAAGGCCCACTCCCTTCTTCACATAATCCTGTTTTATAAAATGGAGTGCACCTTGTGTGGTGCAGGTCACTTGAGTAGTCATTGAGGACAGGTTTTTATCTTTGTGCTTTCTTGCATAAATTAGTAGTTAAAGTATTTCTTTGCAGAAGGCCTGAGCTGTGTCACAAACAAGTCACAAAGAAGGTCTACTCAGTTGCATCACACAGTAGCTGTGCTCTTTATTCTCAGTATTAGTTGTTGTCATCAGGCTACAGATTTAGGATCCTGAAGGAAAAGAGCAACAGATTTAAGAAATGCTTATTCCAAGAGCTGTAAGCATTTTAAATTATATCAGTTGTAGAGGTCCTTCTGAATTCTGAATTGCTATCATGTACTGTTAAAGGTATTTATTCTTATTTGCACAAATTGTGTGGGTATGAGTAGTGATTATAACAGTTACTGTCAGCTGTTGTGACTTGCCATATTTTCTTTTATGTGTTTAAAAATGCCCCATATTTTTATACCTTCCTGCTGCAGATAAATTCCCCTCTGGGATAATAAAGCCAAACCTAAATCTAAACTAGACAAACCAGTCCTGCCAGGGTCTCGGGTTTCACCACACAGCCGACAATGTCTGCCTGAGTCAAGGGGTCTGCTGCTTCTGCTTCAATGCTGTAAGTCAAATCCTTCAATTCTTTTTTCCTTGAAATTGTTTGAGTTGCTGCAGATTCTTTAGTGGCACCGAGGGGGTCAAAGATATGCCACTGTGACTGAGGATGAGGTCTGTGCTGCAGGGGACATGAGGGAATATAAAAAAAAATAGAGACTTTAGGGTGACTGTACCATTTTGTGTCAACTCCGTTACAAATAACGTTACAAGGTATGAAGAAGACGAAAGAGGATATCACTACTAGAGTTGCAGAATAATATTGTGCTGCTGTTTTATAACAAAATCCAGAAAAGTGTAGATTATTTGGAAAATTTCATTAAAAATAATTCAAAACATATTATTGAATGTTAAAAAACACACAGTGAATGAAATAAAGGACATCAAATCTGATATAAAGTATATGAAGGAAGGGAGTCAAATTAATAAAAAATAAAAAAGAATGGCCTAGTTGGATCATTTATAGGAATTTATGAAGAATAAAATAAGGTCAACTGCAAAAATTGTAACAAAAGCTAATAGAACAAAGGAAGAAGAAATTATTAAGGCATTTTTTATTTTTACCCATAACAGCAAAACAGAGCAAGCAGCTGCAAGTAAATTAGCATATTAATAATAATAATAATTCTTTATATTTATATTGTGCTTTTCTCACTACAAAGGGAGGACCAGGAGAGTATATATAAATCCCCGCGAAGTACTGTTTTTAAATTTTTATTAAGAAGAAAAGCTTTTTAAATTGAGGGAAAATATCCCAATAACAATTTGTTAAGGATCTGTTTTTTTGTGAAGCAGCCTTAACACAGCTTTTCCACTGTTTTATAAACAAATGGCATATAAGGTCTTCCTTTTTCGTTGCTTCGCCAAGGAAAGAGCCTTTTTATTAAATCCAAGGGTTCTTCGCTTTTTTTTTTTGCTTTTTTTACGATTGTTATAGTTCTGTTTGTATACCACATTGTCAGTTCAGCACTCCGGTTGTAATATGACCAAGCTGTGCAAGCACACTCTTGAGAATGCAACGTATAGTTGTACAGGAGAAAAGCAATCTTGCCTGAAATCAATGGCAACCTTTTGTAGG
Source organism: Erpetoichthys calabaricus (assembly GCF_900747795.2). Classification (NCBI taxonomy): domain Eukaryota; kingdom Metazoa; phylum Chordata; class Cladistia; order Polypteriformes; family Polypteridae; genus Erpetoichthys; species Erpetoichthys calabaricus. The sequence goes on along the minus strand of NC_041394.2, from coordinate 344,532,350 downwards.
TCTATGAACTTAATTTAAACTTTAGGTTTACACGGTGCTTTCTTTCCGAAGTACCTGCACTCATGAATATGTCTGTATGCGTCAGTTGCTCAAATCCCCGCGCTTCGCACCGGCGAAGTACTGCTTTTAAATTTTTATTAAGAAGAAAAGAAAACCTTTTTAAATTGAGGGAAAATATACCAATAACAGTGTGTTAAGGATCTGTTTTTTTGTGAAGCTGCCTTCATTCGAGTGATCACTTCGAGCTGACTTGCTGGCTAACCATAAGCGTTACCTGGTAGGTAACCACCCATACAATCAGATTGTGAATCAGACTACGAATGCCGTGAATGTAATTACCCCGATCTACATGCTGTCAAATAAATGAACCACACGCTGTGGCGCAATTTTAGGGTCTTCGCCTCTAGCGCTGATGTCCGAGGTTCAATTCCCGTAAGGGAGTGAAGTGAGTGGGTGGTTACCTACCAGGTAACGCTTATGGTTGGCCAGCAAGTCAGGTAACATCAGCCACGGTGCCTTCAGTTGTGAGAAGCAGATCATAGAATGGTTGAAAATAGTTTACTGTCAAATAATGCAAAGATTACGCAACACGTGTTTCCCCCTTATTCTTGGCTCATCAGGCGTACACACTCACTGCACTCGCTTACGGTAATCGAACCTCGGACGTCAGTGCTAGAGGGGCTTCGCAGCGGTGAAGTATTGCTTTTAAATTTTAATTAAGAAGAAAAGAAAACCTTTTCAAATTAAGTCTTAAAAAGAGGTGTAAAGATATTGACAATAAGCTACGCAAACCCACCAAGACATGCAATCGTTTAAATCAAGGCGCGAGTCGAAAAACACCATCCCATAATATTAGTTAACGATTAACACATTTCTATATGTATTGTAAGCATACAATACAACTGATAATATGTTGCGCTTATTTATCTGGTGTACTGACATTTTTGCGTGATTAACGGCTGAAATCTAATGTGGTTTGTGCCCTTCAGAATGAAAACAGTTTGCATTTACCTTTTTAATAAAAGGCGAGCTTTTAAGCCTGAGAAATCACCCCGTAAATGCACACGTTTAATTGCACATGTGTTAATATGTATGCTTACACAGTATCAAAAGACACTCAACAATTAACGTCATTTACCTTTGTTCCCGCGTTTGACTCGTGCTGTAAATCTCTTCCTTGTTTTCAGTTCACGTGATTACGTAGGAGGCGTGATGATGCGATACGTGACTCCGCCTCCTCCATTAGAGTATATGGACAAAAAACAGGTTCCAGTTATGACCATTACGCGCAGAATTTCGAAACGAAACCTGCCTAACTTTTGTAAGTAAGCTGTAAGGAATGAGCCTGCCAAATTTCAACCTTCTACCTACACGGGAAGTTGGAGAATTAGTGATGAGTGAGTGAGTGAGTCAGTCAGTCAGTCAGTCAGTGAGGGCTTTGCCTTTTATTAGTATAGATGAATTGGCTGAATGTCTTCTCTTGGATTTTAAGGAATCAACTGATAAAGCAGTCCAACCAACTGCAATGACTCAAGATTTAGTATCTGTAATCCCAAAACCAAAGACACCTTGTTAATTGACCACTTGATCACTTTGATTAATAATGATGGAAAGACCCTGTGGAAGAAACTTTACAGGCACCCCCTACTGGGTGTTCCAAATAGGCAGTAAGCACAGGCATGAGAAAGTGTCAATCATTCTTCTTTATTATCTAAGTAGGCAACACCTACAGTGCAAGCAACTTATTAGGAAGTGTTACAAATTAAGAAGCATCTTCTGCGCTATATTTATACTCTTCGTTAATTAGATCACAATTCCAAGGAATTCATTACATAATCAGAAAACTTTTAACATGATCAGTTACGTCCATTTGCTAAAGGCACATGACAAACGTTGATACTTTAAATAACCACAGTTTACCAGGTTCACAAGGCTGATTGACAGTCTTGTTAGCTTAGGAGTACATGACTTTTAAATGTTTTTAACAGGTGCCCATACAGCCATGAGATTTTGCATTTTAATTCCATTCACATGATTTGCAAGATAACGGACTTTTCCTTTTTAATCCAGGTGGAATCGTCAACAGGAAACTTAGCCCAAGCATTACAATACAACTATGATTACGCCTTAAAATTTGACCTTTTCTCTTAACTCAAGTCTTCATCATAGCAAAAATAACACCTTCAGCCTTTAAGCATAAGCTCAGAATAATATGGCGCCTTTTGTATGCTATGCTGTAAGACTCAGGCACATATCCAGTAAAATAATTAAAGCAGGTTTGTTTTAAGAGTGCATCTGCATCACACGCTAGTTGCACATCGAGCTAGGGTTCAAATTCAACTTTTACAACCCTTGCATCTATTTTTGCAAAGAAACTGAAAACAGACCTTAACTGAATTAATAATGTGTCACAGTAACGTTTTATAAAGAGAAAGCATTTATACTAAAACTAGCTATGTAAGCCCATGCTGTAAAAAACCTAGAAATCATAGATTCTTGCACTTCAATCAATCAATTGCATCGGTTGTGCATTAGCGGGTAAGCGAGGTTCTCATTCCTCTGAGGTTTTGTTTTGCCGCCGTGTTCGCCTGTGTTGTCTATCAGTGGCGAAGCAAGTTTCACTCTCTGTGGAGGTTTCATTTCACCGATGTGCTCACCTTGTTTGTATATCAGTGGCAAAGTGAGGTTTTCTTTCCATGGCTGTTTCACTTTGGAGATGTGCTCACCTTTGTTGTCCATCAGCGGCTAAGCAAGTTTCTCTCTCTTCAGAGGTTTACGTTTTTGCCGATGTGCTCGCCTCTCTTGTATATTAGTGGCTAAGCAAATTTCTCTTTTCTTGGAGGTTTCACTTTGGCGACAGAGTCACTTTCTTGTCACTTGTCAGAACCTGCATTGAATTGTTTTACGTTGCTCTTGGATGGTGCTCTGCATCAACATTCACCAGACTTTTTGATCATACCTCGTGTATTTAATATTTGGAACAATAGCTATGTCAAAATTATAAACTGTACTAGCAAAATACCCGCGCTTCGCAGAGGAGAAGTAGTGTGTTAAAGAAGTTATGATAAAGAAAAGGAAATATTTTAAAAATAACATAACATGATTGTCAATGATTGTCGTAGGCTTATTTTAATATTGAGAGAGAATTTGATGATTGTAAAGAGTTTGATTTATGATTGTAACTGCTGTGTATGAGAAATGCACATTTTTAGGATGTAAGGATCTCTTTGTAAACTACGTTTGCAGTTCTGCCCTCGGGCTGTAAAATGACCAAGCTGTCTGCTGAGCTTATTCTTGAGCATGCAACGTACAGTTGGCTATGTGAGAAGCAATCTTGTGTCAAGTCAATGCCGACCTTTTTTAGAGTTCGGCCCTGTGACCTATTTATTGTCATAGCAAAGCAGACCCTTACTGGAAATTGGAGGCATTTGAATTGGAATGGGAGGTCAGAGGGTATGAGAGGGATGCAAGGAATAAATCCAGTCTCCCCTGAGCCAGTTCCAGTGAAGACAGTTGCCTCAAAGAGGTTCTTGTGCAGATCTGAAGCCTGGTGCCGTTACAAAGTTTTGGTGGTTGTATGTTTCATGGTAACAAAATTGGTGTGCCGACCTTCAAAAGTAGAGTATGTGGAGGCATGCCCGGAGGATTAAGAGTGTGAAGAAACTAAATAAAAAGGCAGGAGTCACCAGCAGGAGGACATGAAACAAGGCAAACAATAATAGGCTTGAAGCGGTGGAGTAATGAAGAAGGAAGCAGTGAGCACGATGAACAGCTGAGGAAAGTAAGGAAGCGAGTGAGGAGGCACATGAGTGTGGGATGTCGTTAATGATTATAGGCAGGGAGCCAATCATGTGGTAGGTGCGCGGACAGCAGCCATGTGGAAAAAGGATTGGGGACTGGGGGCAGCCCTTATGTGTCTCTGCCATGAAATAAATCCTCTGTTAATGGAAATAAGGAATGAAACCGCCAAAGGAGAGGTCAGTTCCAAAAGTTCCTTACGGTATAATGGTGAGAACCGCCAAAAAGAAGACGTTATTTTTGAAAGTTCGTTACGGGGCATGGCGCGAAATGAAACATACTTAACGTTTGTAAGTACAGTGTAAGGATGAGCATAGAAAATTTGGGCTTCCTACGTATATTGGAAGTCGCAGAAATAGTGAGGAGGGGTTTCCCCTATCTATATATACAATTTAGGGGGTACACCTGTTTCCCCCCCCTTGGGTGTTGCAGTAGGACATGAAACATACCTAACTTTTGTAAGTACACTGCAAAGAATGAGCATGCAACATTTCAGCTTCCCACCTATATGGAAAGTGGGAGAGTTAGTGAGGAGTCAGTGAGGGCTTTGCCTTTTATATGTATAGATAATTGTGCCATTTTTCAGACTTACCAGGAATGTTTATTGGGTTCATCTACTCCTGCCCTTGAGGATTAAAACACATACATAAACATACCCACACATGCACATAGACAAAGTCTCAAGTGGGCCAATTGCCAGTGAATATTTTGCATATACCTGAAGCAAATATGGTAAATTCAGATTAATACAAAATAAATTTGGATTAAAAATTGTAATCATGCGATTAATCACAATTACATTTTTTAATCGAACAGTACCCCTAGTTTTAATGAGTATAATGGTAACTATGCACCCCTGACATGCATACTATACAAAAAACAAATGTGCTAAAATTGAAAATTAGAAAACTAGTTTAATTTGTTGTTTGTTTGTTTTTAACACATTTTTTGTTTTAGTTTTCCAGCAAAACAGTGATGACAGTAAATTAAAATTAAATCTGAAATTGAAGAAGCTTAATACTGCAATGTGTCCAATGTCTAGATGAAAACCAGCAGTCTTACCTAAATGACATTTTGTTGATGTGATCGGTACCAGCTGCCATATTCTACATATTCAAGATATTTTGTGATTTTAAGAGTCACTTGTTATATATATATGTGGGTATCAGGCCCTTCAAAAGACATCAGAGTCTGCTTCTGGGGATAAAGACATTGATATGAGTAGTTCACTCTGTCACCACTGCAGAGCCAAAGAAACTTAACAAAACACGACTGCAATTGAATATGTATATCTGTGAAAAAGCAGAGGAGGATAGTAAAGTGGCACTCATCAGAGACCAAATGAGGCAGACAAGAGAACATTCTGTCTTTCTTGCACTTCAGTCTCTAGCCCATCCCTCAGCACCCCTGCTTTTGAAGTGTTTGGAATGTAGAAGAGCAATTAGTGAGCTGCTTTACTTGAGCCAACACGCCTGCTGACACTTCACAGCTGCATGTTTTGTTAGTTCTTGATCTTGAATTTATGGGCAGTATTGGGGGGGCAGCAGCAGGTCTGGTGATGAGGTCTGTACAGCAGGGGACTTAAGCAACTGTCAGAAAGAAAACACTCTATTGTATATAAAGTGACAAGTGATGGGACTCACTGCTTTATCAAATAGTAATTGGTTTTAAATTAGTTTTTTAATGACAATATAATACAATTCTTACTAATAAAAATGAATCTTACAAACGAGGCCTGGGAGAATGTCACTATATAGTCTGCATTGGACAGAAATAATTAAGTAGAAAAGATTTGGAAAGGTTTAAAATCTAGGCCAGGTCTCTTACAACATTCCTCTCAGTTAGCAGGATGGCGAGTTTGCAGGTGATCTTCCAGAATATTTAACTAAGCTGCTGGCTGAAGTAAAAAGGGATGAATTATAAAGAGCTAGTGCAGGAGGACAGATGAAACTGGCCATCAGATTTTCAGAGATTCAATAGTGTCCACAATCTTTTTTCCATATAACAATAATAATAATAATAATAATAATAATAATAATAATAATAATAATGAAGAAGAAGAATACACTTTATATATCTATACTAATAAAAGGCAAAGCCCTCACTGACTGACTGACTGACTGACTGACTGACTGAGTCACTCACTCACTCACTCATCACTAATTCTCCAACTTCCCGTGTAGGTGGAAGGCTGAAATTTGGCAGGCTCATTCCTTACAGCTTACTTACAAAAGTTAGGCAGGTTTCATTTCGAAATTCAAAGCGTAACTGGAACCTCTTTTTTGACCATATACTATAATGGATGGGGGCGGAGTCGCGTATCGCGTCATCACGCCTCTTACGTAATCACGTGAAACACCTTGGGGCCGATCTGGAAGAAGGTAGTGCAGCGCCATGATTTAAACGATTCCATGTCTTGGTGGGTTTAATACTGTGTAAGCATACATATTAACACATGTGCAATTAAACGTGTGCATTTACGGGGTGATTGTTTCAGGCTTAAAAGCTAGCCTTTTATTAAAAAAGTAAATGCAAACTGTTTTCATTCTGAAGGGCACAAACCACATTGGATTATGCCTGAAATGTTCTGGATAGTTCAGTTGTTTGAAGTGATAAAGTTTATCAAAGTAGCATTTGAAATGTATATACATTACTAAGCTTATAAGTACTGCCTTACTTCTCTTTAAGAAAGGAAGATGTAATGATACTTGATTTAAAATATTCCATGTCTTGGTGGGTTTGCGTAGCTTATTGTCAATATCTTTACACCTGTTTTTAAGACTTATTGACTGAAACGGGCTTTCACGAAAAAAGTTAGGGCTTTGCTACAGGATACACCCTCCACAAGTTAAGGAAGTAAAAATAAAAGTATATATTTCTGTTTTATTTAAACCTTATAAGTTCGTATGCATAGCCCCATTTGGCTGTTTTAGTTTTTTTTTTTTCTTTCTTCAGTAATATTTAATCTCCTTAAAGAAAAACAACATATGCATTTTACTTTTTTTGTATCTCTTTAGTAATATTTTAGTGTAAAAGGATAACCAGTATTTAAACCTTTTATGTTACTTTATAAAGTTATTTTACACAATGTTGAAAAATTAATAAGAAAGCTACATATTTTGGCAGCTGCTGCTTTAATTTTCAATGAAATGAAAAAAGCTCTCCAAGAGAAAACCTCAATGAAGAAGAAACAGTTTGCACTATCTAAAAAGGAGAAACCCTCATTTATAAAGGTTTGCTGCAGATGACTTAGCTGAAAATAAATGAATAGTTCCTATGTGTATAATACATATTTATCTATTTGACTTATGCCTTTATTCCAGCAACTTGCAACATCTGAGGTACAATTTGTTACATTACTTTTGTTTTTTGCAGCACAGGCAGGTGAAGTGACTTCCTCAGGGTCACACAGTGGTGTCAGTACCAGGATTTGAACTGACAAGCTCCAGGTTTGCTGAAATATTACTGAAGAAAGAAAAAAAAAACGAAAACGGGCAAATAGGACTATGCATACAAATGTCCATCCATCCATTATCCAACCCGCTATATCCTAAATACAGGAGCCAATCCCTGCCAACACAGGGCACAAGGCAGGAAACAAACCCCGGGCAAGGTGCCAGCCCACCGCAGGGCGCACACACCCACACACACCCAAACACCAGGGACAATTTAGAATCCCCAATGCACCTAACCTGCATGTCTTTGGACTGTGGGAGGAAACCGGAGTACCCGGAGGAAACCCAGACAGACACGGGGAGAACATTCAAACTCCACGCAGGGAAGCGAACCCGGGTCTCCTAACTGGCACCTTTCACTGCGCCACCATGCCGCCCGCATACACACTTAAAAGGTTTAAATAAAACAGAAATATATACCTTTATTTTTACTTCCTTAACTTGTGGAGGGTGTATCCTGTAGCAAAGCCCTAAGTTTTTTCATGTAAGCCCCTTTCAGTCAATAAGCCTTAAAAACAGGTGTAAAGCTAAACTTGCAGCACCGCTATTCAATTACACTTGCCTAACGCCTCTCCTAAGGGGACATACTGTGGGATCTGGGCATCAGTCGAAGCACCAATCACAGGCCCGATTAGAAAGCGGGAAGCTGTGATTTGTCGTCTCCCTCCCATGTAACAATCACAGCCCGTGTTACAACGCACTATGTATGTATGTATATATGTATATATGTGTATGTATGTGTGTATATGTATGTGTATATATATGTTGATATGTGTATATATATGTGGATGTGTATATGTATATATATATGTATATATATGTATATGTAGATATGTGTATATATGTATATATATGTTTACATAACCTCTTTAACACACTACTTCTCTGCTGCGAAGCGCGGGCATTTTGCTATATATATATATATATATATATATATATATATATATATGTGAATGTATGTATGTATGTATATATATATATATATATGTGAATGTATGTATGTATGTATATATGTATGTCTATATTTATATATATATATATATATATATATATATATATATATATATATATATGTGTGCATATGTATATATATGTGTATATATATGTAGATATGTATATATTTATATGTATATATATGTATATGTATATATATGTTTACATAACCTCTTTAACACACTACTTCTCTGCTACGAAGCGCAGGTATTTTGCTAGTACAGTATAATGCCATGGGATACTTTGCAGAGTAACTTCTGAACATTTATTTACAAAACATCTACAACAACACCAACTATAAAAATTATTTAAAGCTTTTTGAATGAATGCAGACAGTCTTGATGGTTGTCATTCTTTAACCATTTTAACATTGCCATTTCTCTTTGTCTTGAGGGCAAGAGTGCAAAAGCTGACGACACTTAATGAGTTAGAGCAAGTGCAGGCATCAGAGAATAAAATCCCTCAATGTCAGAACCTTGGCAGACATTCTAAATTTAATTGAAGTGAGGAGCTAGTATTTGTTCTGTATCTGAAACAAGATATTACAATAAGGATGTAATTCTGTTTTTACTGGTCATACTGAGAGGTTTAAATGATTATGTCTGATGGCCAGCTATGACAGAAGACCTCATAGATTAAGGTCAAGCTTATGAAATTTGTAATGGGGCTAGGAACACCACCAGGACACAACTGACGTATTACAGCCTTCTCCCCCAGTAGACTTTTTGATCAGATAATGAGGTTTTATTTTTGATCTACCACCCTCTGAAGGTTGTACTGCAGTTCAGGTGATTGTGAAGACTGTTTTTTGCTTATTAAATATTTTTTAAATAAATCTCCCCTTTGCACAGCCTTTTGTAAAAGTATTCATTCCTTAAAGTTTTTTTAGACTTAATGAGTTTCTGAAGGTAGTGATTTCAGATCATAGTCTACAATTTGTTTCCCAGTTCTGGAAATGTTTTGCAAGGCAGAGGGAATTCAGATAAATCTTACTTCATGGTATCCACCTCAAAGCAATGGTCAAAATTGGGAAAGTCATTACATAAGTGAAACTTAAGAAAACCAAAGATAACTTGCAACTCTCAGTGAACTGTTGCTGGACCAAGCTCTGGATATCTGCAAAAAGACAATATTTAGTTAGGATCTTTGTTTATAGTTCAGTTTTGAACTTTGCTGCATTTTTTGATTACTGATTTTTAAGGTATCACAATAATTATGGGATGTGTTTTTACTCTAACACTGACCCGCACCTAACACAATTTACAGGTCCGGTGATAATACTCAGTGATGAACTGTTATTTTTACTTGAAACCATTTTTAAAGTCAGATCTCCCTACAACTGCACTGAAATGTTTCATTTGTGTGTGTGCAACAGCATGTTTACCCCATCTACTGAGATATTATTCCTGTGACTATTGCTATGTGTTTATAAGTTTAAATGTAGAACATTTATAACAAGACCATCTTCCCCCATGCTCTCGTGTAAATTGATATATACATTGTGACCGCTGCTGCAGGGAGATGTGGCCACCCTTCAGAAATCCTCTCTTAAGCAGTTTTTCAATGGGAAATAAACACACTCTTCAGCTCTTCTTTGCGGGAGCAGCTACTGGCAAGCTGGCATGGCGCAACATGCTCCTCGTGCGGGACTTCGAACAATTAAAAGACCGAGCTGCGGCCATCCTGTGTCTTACTCTCCTGTCTGTCTTCCCCAGACTCCCTCTATTCCGGCTGCTGCTTCCTAGCCAATGTACCCCCTTGATGAAGAAGTCTTTGTGTTCTTTTGAGCAAGAGTTGTGGCCGATGCGTCAAGTTTGACAGCTTCTGAAAGAGACTTGTGTTTGTATCTGCCTGAACAGCACTAATGTTTCTACTCCTTGGAAAGCCTTCTGTACTCTGCTGAGCAACTTTGTGACCCAGAGCTTGACAACATATATACATAAATAACTGAGTCCAATTGTGAAATTATCTTAGCCACTGCCTACCCATTCAGCTCCTTTAATTTTCTATCATGACCCGTCCACTTCAATGTAACATCTTTCTTATGTCCACAGTTTTTGACCATCTAGAAATCAGTTGAGCTTCTGTGAAGATGACACTGGGTTCCACTCTGATCAAATATTCAATCATCTTGGCATCCTGAAATGGCTTTCTACAGCTCTAAGTCCAAAGAGAAGTCTGGACAGGCATACTTTAAGATAGGAAGACAAAAAGAAGAAGTTGCCAGTCTGTCCGGTAAGAACAATTCAGACATATTATTTAGTAAATAAGGAAGGGTCTAACAAAACCAGGGTTTATAAATATTTAGTCACTTTAATATCCTAATAAAAATAAGAATCTAAAGATATGTGAATAAGTAAACAGATTTACAGAAGTTATTTTTCACCTTGTTATATGTGCATTAATTAAAAAAGGTACATGGAGCCAGAGCCAAAAACATGAGATGTCATTTGTAGGCAGGGAGCAGAAAACATTCCCATAATCAACAAATACAAAACTAACAATAAGAATTGACACTTTTTTTCACAAATCTGCAGCCAGGAAGGGAACGACGCTGACCTTTATATCATCATGGTAATGATGTTTCACGTTGCACATTTACCTTCATCAAGTCAAGCAATTGCATATCAACCATTCACAAAACTATCCCAAAATGACAGTTCTCATAATGAAAATAAAATAGTACCACAGGATAATGTGAATCATATTTAACAATGTAAAACACACCTAGAAACAAAAAGTAAATATAACTAATAGATTCCTTAGAATCTCAGAAAATATACTCAAATAGTTTTTAAAGGGTGGGGAAAAGATGGAAAATTAAAATTATAATCCAGATTATGACATTAGTCTAGATTCGAGTTTCAGGGTCTTTGGAGATGTGGGCCTTTTTTGAAGTCTCTGGCCTAACATTCACAACATGGGCACCACAATCTTGTTCCTGTGGTCAATCACTAATCACTTGAATGTTGAGCCTGTAGATTGAGTATCCATCCATAAGAGGCACATGTGTGTGGAATCATTTAGCGTGGAAAAATCATTAAACTGCATAAGCTGGACAGAAGGAAATCTTGAAGTAACAGAAAGAAAGACAACACAATTGAGAATCTCCTTCTGTTGTAGTTTCTATCTGACTTTACATCTGTAAAGTGATATTGGAGTTCATTTCACTTGTGTATCATGGACTGTAGAAGGATATTTTGTGAAGTACTATATCTATATAATGTTTATGTACTTGCATTGTCATGCTAGCATGGTCTCTGTGTGAGGTTTTCTCATTCTTCCAATGTTTAAGTTTGACTCTATCCAGATACTCCAATTTTTATGAATCCGAGTTTTGTTGTCACAAAATTCTGGTCATTTTATTTCTGGATTATTTTGACTGTTTCTGATGGATTACACATTTTTTTTATGATGGTGATGTCACTGGTTTTTGAAGTACATCTCTTGCTGGTCATGTCATCGGGTTCTGTTATTCTTAACTATAGAGAAGCAGCAGCACAAAATAGCAAAAAGGGCTAGCAGGCTTCTAAATACCACCAGACAGACGAGGACCATAAAGAGTCTGACCCTAAATTAGGCCTTACCTCAGACACCCAGGCATCATACTCAAAAGATCTGAACATGCCCAAAAAGGGTCATAGGCTGTTAAAATTTGAAAATACATTAAATACACAATAATGTCCTTCAATGGAGAGGGAAACCATAAACCGTTGGTTTAAAAGGGCAATACTAAAACAATGTTCTTTAAATTCAAAGGATTTACTAAATAATCAAAAAGGAAAAAAAAAAAAAACAACGAAAATTAAACAAAAGGGTTAGTGTAAAAGGCATAACCTAGCCCCTGGGGTAGCACAAGCCAGTGTGGTCATAGTGGCTGTCCCAAACCCAGATAAACTGGAAAGGATTGTGTTAGGAAGGGAATCTGGCATAAAACCCTTGCCAAATCAAACATGCAGATGAGAAAGAAAGTATTTCTTTGCCTTTTAATCGCTTTTGTTTTGATTGGAGCTACTGTATCAAAAGCATCTTTCAAAGTCTCATTATAATGTATTAGATTATCCTAATTTTTTTTTAAGAATTATATTTGTGGTTTTCAAAATTTCTACTGATTCTGATGCAGATTCATTAATTAGATATGGCACTGTCCTTGTTTTAATGTGAATTTATCACTAAGGGCTGAATCATCCATCCATCCCGCTATAGCCTAATGACAGGGTCACTGGGGTCTGCTGGCTCCAATCCCAGCCAACACAGGGCGCATGGCAGGAAACAAACCCCGGGCAGGGCACCAGCCCACCGCAGGACACACACACACACACCAAGCACACACTAGGAACAATTTAGGATCGCCAATTAACCTAACCTGCATGTCTTTGGACTCTGGGAGGAAACCAGAGCGCCCGGAGGAAACCCACGCAGACACGGGGAGAACATGCAAACTCCACGCAGGGAGGACCTGGGAAGCGAACCCGGGTCTCCTAACTGCGAGGCAGCAGAGCTACCCACTGTGCCACCGTGCCACCCAGGGCTGAATAAAGTCAAACATAATTAATTAGTGATCAGAAACAACTTTATATAATGGTATACTATAGAAATTTTGACTTTCAGCTTCATAAGTAATAATTAGAAGTAATACGTGTTTATGAGTGTGAGTCGGGCAATTTACAATCTGGCAAAACCCTAATGAATTTAACAAATAAGTAAAGCATTTGCTGAATCTGTCAGCTTCCACATCAATATGTATATTAAAATCCCCCATCAACACTAAGTGATAATCATTTATGGCTAAATTGGCTAAAAGGCTGTCAAATTCAGTCGTGAACATTGAATATGGCACTGGTGGTCTATAGACTAGCACTACAATTGTGTAGAATCTGTTTTAATATCTTATATTAGCACCTCAAAGAATTTAAATTCACCTAAAAGTTTAGAGGTAGTTTGCAGTTTGTCACTAGAATTATTCCAGGTTCAACTTCTTGACCTCTCAATATTTTTTGATTTATGAAGGAATGTGTATCCTTTTGGTGATGCATCAGTTAAGGGAATAGTGTCTAATTTACTAAGCCAGGTTTAAGTGAGAAAACATGAATCAGATTTTATACTTAATATATTATTAACCAAGGCAGCTTTTTTTCTAATTGAGCAAATGTTTAGTAGACAGCATTTTAAATTTCCAAGATGTTTCTGAAGTGGTGTTATGATTATTGTTTTAATTTGAATTAAATTACTAATGTAGGTATCAATAGTGGATGATCTGATTTTCATTCTTGGTTTAATTATGCTCTTTATTCCTTGGTTATCAGGTGATTTGGATTTTGTTTCAATACTAAATCTGTAAGATGCATCACAGCAGGGATTTTGGGTAAGAGCTACAGGATAGCAACAAGTGGGATAAACAACAGCCTGAAATCTAACCCTTATAGTTGGTTTCCAGTGCAATTTGGAAGCACACCGGAGCAGATTCTATTCGGCAACATACGTTCATTAAACACCACAACTGGCTATAGTTGTGTCTCAGTGCAATTTGCCAGCATGCTGGGGCCGAGTATATTCAGGGACGTACATTCATTGAATGCCACAACTGGCTATAGTCGCTTCCCACAGCAATTTGCCAGCATGCCAGAGCTGATCAGTCAGTGCCGTATATTCGTTGAGCAGCCAGCTCATGACTACTGCCTGCCCCGGCAGAACTGCAGCACCACTGTCCCTGGGACTCAGCCGCTGCACTAGACTAGCCTTCAAGCATCAGTGCTTACCTCTGTGTGCTTGCATGCAGCCTGTTCAAGCGCAGTTGGCTTGGTGATTTACTGAATTTCATCAATGGCATTAGTTACACCTTGTACATAACAATTGATTGCTGCAGTAGTTTTTAAAAAAGTTTTTACAGTTCATTGGCAGTATGTAAAATGATCAGGGTTGCAGTAATTGTAATGCTCTTTGCATGAATAAAAATGTGTTCCTTTAAAATTTCACATTTTCTTTTGAATTGTGACATTTACTTAGAAAGTGCAGCAAAAAAATATTTGGTGTCCAGGGATGCATTAACCCCCAAGTATGTGGCGGTTGAAGGGTTAAGGTCACAAGACTTCATCCTGGATGGTGATCTGAACAGTCAGCCAGCCAGTTTTCCGATCATATTTTGAGATGAAACAAAAGATTCACTCCAGTTAGGATGAAGACCATCTGACTTGAAAAATCCAGATCTCTCCCAAACATCATTTAAATTGTTCACAAAGGCAATGCTTTTATTTGCACAACTGGTTTCTAACCAGCAGTGAAAGGACTGCATTCTGTTATAAATCATATTCCCCCTATATGATCTTGGTAAGGAGCCAGATGCAATTTAATTCTGACATTTTTGTTTAGCTTTGGTGCATAATGATATGAAGTTCCTCTTTAATTCTTCAGATTGATGCAAATAAATATCATTAGTGCTGACGTGAAACAGGAAGGTATACATTTTATTGTTGGCCAGAAGGTCCAATTTTGCCTCTATGTCAGATACCTTTGCCCCTGGGAAGCATTTAAATTTAACTGCTAGAGTAACGTAGTTCTTGAGATTTAGATGATGAATGTGTTCCTCCTCAAGGTGTACCAACAGTACTGTAGCTAGTTGACTACCCTAGCTTGACCACAGATAGTTGAGCAGAGCGACACTGGGATATCATCCAGATTTTCCCTGGGAACTGTTTGTGCTTTCTGACATGTGTTTGCTCCTGACAGTAGGGTGGGGGCATGGGACACGGTAAAAAAAAAAAAAAAAAAACACCTCCAGGGGGCTGCAGAAAGAAAAAACAAAATCTGCAGGGTTTCCAAGGCCACGAGACCAGCCAGCCCCCAGTAGGCATTCTACATAACATAAATGATCTCAATCAGTCCTCATGGTTTTCAATCTTCATGTGGAAGAGTTAGACGATGATGGTCATGTGGACCTCTGACCTTCAATCCATCAATGTAGGGACTGCCTGGTACCCTGATCATGTGGTAGTGGTGCAGATCGCCATCACAAGAAACTGGGAAAAGAACAGCAGAGAAAATAGGAGTGAGTACCAGCCATGATAAAAACAATAATTCAATGCATATACAGAATATCTGGGTTACACTAAAAGGTAGTTTTGAGAAAGCCATGTTACAGCAGAGTGTTGAATCAGATGGAGCTGTGATATCAGATTAGAAGTGGCACCTGCCATTAGAAAGTTACAATAATCAATGCAGGATCTGATAAAATCATGGACAAGTATCTCAACATTAGAAAAGCAGAGGAATGAATGAACATGGATTATGTTATGGAGGTGAAAGTAGAAAAGTTTCTTAATGTGGTTTATGTGGGTGGAATAAGAGAGGGAGGAATCAAAAATGACACCAAGATTCCTTGCATTGCAAGGTCTGATGAGCTCACTGTCATGATTGACTGAGAGCTCATATTCTTAAGTTCACTTTAATGTTAATTTGCAGGAGTTCAGTTTTGTTACATTTTAATTTTAAAGAGTTCTGTTCCATCCAGGTTTTAATTTCACTGAGGCAAGTTGTGAGCTGACAAAGCTCTGGCGAAGTTTTACTTTTAACATTGAAAGAGAGTTGAGAATTATCTGCATAGAAATGATAACGCAGTCCGCAGCTATGAATGTTCTGGCCAAGGGGAAGCATACAGATACAGAAAAGCTGAGGGCCAAGGACAGAACCCTGAGCAACTCCTTGTGTGACTGGCACTGAACTGCACCTGCTGTGGCAAAGACTAACAAATTCTTGCCTATCAGTCAGATAGGACTTACACAAAACATTGGAAGTTAGTGGCAGAGATAATCTGCATATTCTCCATTCTGGACAGTAGAATGCCACTCTGACGGTGTCAAATGCTGCACTAAGATTTAACAAAATTAATATACTGGTTTGTCTAGAGTCTGCTGCCATAAGCAAATCATTTCAGTGCTGCACTCTGAAACCAAACTGAAAGGATTCCGTTAAATTATTAGAATTGAAGTAATTGGTGAGTTGGGAGAAAGACTAGGTTGATTCAGGACTTAGAGGTATGAGCTATGAGCAGAGATTTAAGCAATTGAACCTGCTCACCTTAAGCAAATGCATATTAGGAGGAGACATGACCAAAGTGTTTAAAGTTTTGAAGGAAATTACTGTAGTCCAGTGGATCAAGATTGTGGCTTTAAAATGTACTCAACAAGAGTACAGGGACACAGCTGGATACTTGTTATGGGTAAAGTTTGCACAGAAATTAAGACATTTTACTTTACAGAGAACCACAGATATATGGAATACGTTACCAGGTAGTGTGGGAGACAGTAGGACTTCACAGATCTTCAGAACTTACTTGGTGTACAGTAATCTCTCGCTACTTCGCGGTTCACTTTTCGCGGATTCACGACTTCGCGGGTTTTTAAATACAAATGATTGCTCGCCTATCGCGGAAGTTATGTTCCAGACCCATCAGCAACAGGAGAAAATCCGCGATATAGAAAGACCATATAAATAAACATTTTTATAGTTTAAGCCTTAAAATACCCATCCCACATGCTTTAAACACATGTAAACTTATAAAACACACTTTGTTAACACATATGATATGTGGATGTCGGGCTAAGGATATGAGTAACATCTCACTATTATAAAACATTTTAACTTCACGCAAGACAAGACAGTGAGACAGGAAAATTGGTAATGTACAGGCTTTTAAATTATTGACAGGCAGAGCGACAAGCGGCACAAAGCCAGCACAAAGTCCAATTCTCCTTAGTGTTCATTCAGCTCCCCACCCCCTTGACAATGCGAAGTGGCAGGAGCGTACTGCGCCTTCGGGGAGGGGGGTTTGAGCGAACGTGCGTTCACCCTCACACACCCCCACTCCTCCTCCTCCTTCCGAACGCGCAGAGCGACAAGCAGGCATTTTGGCAGAAGCAGCACAAAGTCCATTTCTGCTCAGCGTGAGTTCAGCTGCCCCCATTCACAAAGCGAGTGCAGACACATCGACGTCTGATCACTGCGTGCAGTGTTGGTCTGCGGTGTTTAAGAATGTAGAAAGTGTTTAAGAGCATAGGGAGTGTTTATAAGAGTGTGGGAAAGGTTAACAAGAGAGTGAGAAAGGTTTATAAGAGTGTGGGAAGGGTTTATAAAGCCTTAAAATATGTATAAATAATAAAATAAATATAGGTCGCTCTGGAACGTAACCCCCGCGATAGGTGAGGGATTACTGTATATATAAGAATATTAGGCCTGTAAATCATAGTCTTGTATAATGTTTAACAACTCATTTTCAACTGCATCATGATTTGATTAAATTAATGGAAGTTTACCAGGTCAGATTATCTCAGGGCACAACGTGAGCTACCACAGCTATGCTGATGACACACAGCTGTATTTATCAATAGCACCTGATGACCCTGATTCTCTTGATTCACTAACACAATGTCTGACTTGTATCTCAGAATGTATCACATTGCATCCGGCGCCGCCGTGAGTGGCAGCCTTTTCAGCAGCTCCGTGTATGACTGTATATGTATGTGTACTTTTCTACTTTTATTTTTCTATTTTTATTTATTGATCACTCCTACCACTTTATTTTATGTGGATTCCTTCCCTGGACACACTTACTTTTACAACGTGGGCATGGATTTTAACACGCCGAGACTCGCCTATTCAAGTACTCAACTTCGGGCGCTGAGAACAAATGCCAGTGCCGGTGTGGTTCCATATTTACCCGACGAGGTAAGAAGGCGATATCGTGGCAGCAGAGCCGGCACTAAGCTAAAAAAGAAGCGGCTTGCGAGAAAGTGGCGTTTCAAGCCTTCGGTGCCTTCTGTGATTCTGGGGAATGTAAACTCAATCTCAAATAAGATCGACGAACTGGCTGCGCTGGTGAAAAATGTAAGGACCTACAGAGAATGCAGTTTGTTGTGTTTCTGCGAAACGTGGCTAAATAACACCATCCCAGATGCCAACGTGGAGCTACCCGGGTTTAGCACAGTTAGAGCGGACAGAGATGCAAGTACCTGTGGTAAGCACAAAGGAGGAGGACTCGCTCTCTATGTTAATACACGGTGGTGTCACTCTGGACATGTTAACGTCAAAATCTCCACTTGCTGCAGGGATATCGAACTGTTGGCCGTAAGTTTACGTCCCTACTATTTGCCCAGAGAGTTTGGACATGTCATTGTTGTTATTGTATACATTCCTCCTCGGGCAGACGTGGAGTCAGCGAGTGACATCATCCATTCCGCTGTTGCTAAGTTACAAACGCAGCACCCTGAGGCGCTTGTGCTAATCGCTGGAGACTTTAACCATGTGACGCTGGACAAAACATTGCCTGCATTCTCCCAGTATGTGGACTGTAACACCCGGGGAAATAAGACTATTGATTTACTGTATGCAAACGTTAAAGACGCATACAGCGCCACCCCGCTGCCTGCGCTTGGGAAAGGAGATCATAACCTGGTTCAGCTTCAGCCTCACTATAAACCAAAAGTTAGAGTCCTACCTGTAACCACACGATCATTCAGGAAGTGGACCCCGGAGGCTGAGAATACTCTGAGAGAACTTTTTGGAACTACAGACTGGGATATCCTGCAGGGATCTCATAATGAGAACATTGAGGAAGTTGTTGACTGCACTACTGACTACATCAACTTCTGTATGGACATTGTAGTTCCAGTAAGAACAGTACGCTGCTATGCTAACAACAAGCCATGGATTACAAGTGACATCAAGGGCCTTTTGAACCAGAAGAAAAGGGCTTTTAAAGACGGTGATCAGCATGAGCTCAAGCGCGTGCAGAAGGAACTCCGAGTCCAACTCAGGGTGGCGAAGGAGCAGTACAGGAGAAAGCTGGAGCAGAAGTTGCAGAATAACAGCATGAAGGAAGTGTGGGATGGGATGAAGATCATCACTGGCTGCAGCTCGAAGCGGGGTACCACCATTGAGAGAGACGTGAAGAGAGCAAACCAAATGAACAACTTTTTTAACAGGTTTGACCACCCTAACCCACTCTCACTCTCACCTCGGAGTACTGCACCCTCCACACATCCTTCTGCTGATACCAGCATAGGAAAAACATCCCCACCCATAATAACAACAGCGCAAGTGAGCAGAGAGCTGAGGAGACTTCGTGCCAGCAAAGCAGCGGGTCCAGATGGAGTATCGCCACGACTGCTGAAGGTCTGTGCATCGGAGCTGGGGGGTCCTCTACAGCGCATCTTCAACCTGAGCCTGGAACAGGGGAGAGTCCCGAGGCTTTGGAAAACATCTTGTATCACCCCAGTCCCAAAGGTATCACGTCCTAGTGAGCTGAATGACTTTCGGCCTGTTGCTCTGACATCACATGTGATGAAGACCATGGAGAGGCTGCTGCTTCACCACCTTAGGCCACAGGTTCAACACGCCCTTGACCCTCTGCAGTTTGCATATCAGGAGAAGGTGGGAGCGGAAGATGCCATCATCTATATGCTACACCGATCCCTCTCTCACTTGGACAGAGGCAGTGGTGCTGTAAGAATTATGTTTCTAGACTTCTCTAGCGCCTTCAACACAATCCAACCTCTGCTCCTTAGGGACAAGCTGACAGAGATGGGATTAGATTCATACCTAGTGGCATGGATCGTGGACTATCTTAAAGACAGACCTCAGTATGTGCGTCTTGGGAACTGCACGTCTGACATTGTGGTCAGCAACACAGGAGCGCCACAAGGGACTGTACTTTCTCCGGTCCTGTTCAGCCTATATACATCGGACTTCCAATACAACTCGGAGTCCTGCCATGTGCAAAAGTTCGCTGATGACACTGCTATCGTGGGCTGTATCAGGAATGGGCTGGAGGAGGAGTATAGGGACCTAATCAATGACTTTGTTAAATGGTCCGACTCAAACCACCTACACCTGAACACCAGCAAAACCAAGGAGCTGGTGGTGGATTTTAGGAGGCCCAGACCCCTCATAGACCCAGTGATCATCAAAGGTGACTGTGTGCAGATGGTGCAGACCTATAAATATCTGGGAGTGCAGCTGGATGATAAATTAGACTGGACTGCCAATACTGATGCTCTGTGCAAGAAAGGACAAAGCCGGTTATACTACCTTAGAAGGCTGGCTTCCTTCAACATCTGCAATAAGATGCTGCAGATGTTCTATCAAACAGTTGTGGCGAGCGCCCTCTTCTACGCAGTGGTGTGCTGGGGAGGCAGCATTAAGAGGAAAGACGCCTCACGCCTGGACAAACTGGTGAGGAAGGCAGGCTCTATTGTTGGCATGGAGCTGGACAGTTTAACATCTGTGGCAGAGCGAAGGGCGCTCAGCAGGCTCCTATCAATTATGGAGAATCCACTGCATCCATTAAATAATGTCATCTCCAGACAGAAGAGCAGCTTCAGCGACAGACTGCTGTCACTGTCCTGCTCCACAGACAGATTGAGGAGATCGTTCCTCCCCCAAACTATGCGACTCTTTAATTCCACCAGGGGGGGTAAACGTTAATATTTAACATTATACATAGTTATTGTCTGTTTTTTTCACCTGTATTATTATCATTCTTTAATTTAATATTATTTATTGTATCAGTATGCTGCTGCTGAAGAATGTGAATTTCCCATTGGGATTAATAAAGTATCTATCTATCTATCTATCTATCTATCTATCTCTAGTAACTTCTCAAGTTAAATAAAGAGAAAACTGAAATCTTAGTGATTGGCAATAATGGATACAATGAAGCTATTAGAAATAAACTGGATACATTAGGATTAAAAGTCAAGACGGAGGTAAAAAGCTTAGGGGTAACTGTTGACGGTAATCTAAATTTTAAATCGCATATTAAACAGATCACTAGGACAGCATTTTTTCACTTAAGAAACATAGCAAAAGTTAGACCTCTTATATCATTGAAAGATGCTGAGAAATTAGTTCACGCGTTTGTTTTCAGTCGACTAGATTACTGTAACGTACTCCTCTCAGGACTACCCAAAAAAGACATAAATCGTTTGCAATGAGTGCAGAATGCAGCTGCTAGAATCCTAACCAGGAAAAGAAAATCTGAGCACATCTCTCCAGTTTTGATGTCACTACACTGGTTACCTGTGTCATTCAGGATTAACTTTAAAATTCTGCTTATGGTTTATAAAGCCTTAAATAATCTCGCCCCATCTTATATATCGGAATGTCTGACATCTTATATTCCAAATCGTAACCTCAGATCCTCAAATGAGTGTCTCCTTAGAATTCCAAGAACAAAACTTAAAAGAAGTGGTGAGGCGGCCTTCTGCTGTTATGCACCTAAAATCTGGAATAGCTTGCCAATAGGAATTCGCCAGGCTAATACAGTGGAGCATTTTAAAAAACTGCTGAAAACACATTACTTTAACATGGCCTTCTCATAACTTCACTGTAATTTAAATCCTGATACTCTGTATATCCAACTCATTATAATAACTATATATGGTGGCTCTAAAATCTGTACTAACCCCTACTCACTCTTCTGTTTCCTTTTATGGTGTCCTTTTGGTCTACTCAAAGCACCGTGATGTTCCAACAATGATGGACGGATTAAAAGACAGAAGTCTGTATGACCATCAACAACAAGTGACTCCGTGAGAACCCTAACTACAAAGAGGACTATTTCATTTATGTTATGTAGAATGCCCAGAGGGGACTGGGTGGTCTCGTGGCCTGGAACACCTGAAGATTTTATTTTTTCTCCAGCTGTCTGGAGTTTTTTTTTTGTTTTTTCTGTCCATCCTGGCCACTGGACCTTACTCCTTTTCTATGTTAACTAATGTTGTCTTATTTTAATTTCTTATTTTGTCTTTTATTTTTCTTTTCTTCATTACGTAACTCACTTTGAGCTACTTTTTGTATGAAAATGTGCTATATACTGTAAATAAATGTTGTTGTTGTTGTACTAGATTCTCTCCAGCAGCAGTGGACGTCACTGTAGAGTGAGGTTGGCGGTTCTATTCAATAAAGGCGCGCACAAAAAGGCGACCTTCAAAAGGGCGACCTCAATTGGGCGCGGAGAATAAAAGTGCACATAAATAAAAGCGATCTTCAAAAGGGTGACCTCAATTGAGCGCCGAATAAAGGCGCGCGTAAATAAAGGCGAGCTTCAAAAGGGCGACCTCAATTGAGCACCGAATAAATGCGCGCACAAATAAAGGAAATAAACGCAAATAAAGGCGTTCATAGATAATTTAGTTGAAATGGCTCTGGAATATGTGAAGAGCAACAAAGGTGCAGATCTACTCGTAGTTGAAGGCTATACATTCAGAAAGGAGAAAACTATCAACGGGAAACACATCTGGAAATGCACTGAATATAGAATTGGAAAATTTTCGTCTCGCTGTCATACCAAAAATGTCATTGCCTTAATCTAATTTTCTGTAATTTTGAAAACAACGAAATATAGAGAGCTTTAGAAATAGTTCGTTAGAAGTAGTTCGTTAGAAGTTCATGCATTAATTAATTGGATGTTTTAATATTCTTGCTTTCACCTTTTTATACGTTCAATCATTGCCTTTATCTAATAAATTTTCTGTAATAATTTTGTTGCGTTTGCCTTTATTCGCTGCGCCCAATTGACGTCACCCTTTTGAAGCACTCCATTATTTATGCGCACATTTATTCGGCACTCAATTGAGGTCGCCCTTTTGAAGATCACTTTTATTTATGTGCGCTTTTATTCGCCGTGCCCAATTGAGGCCGCCCTTTTGAAGGTCGCCTTTTTGTGCGCGCCCTTATTGACGGATACCAGGTTGGCTGTAGCTGGCCATGTCAGACTGATCTTTCACTCTTTTGTCACTGGATTTCCTTCATTAATCCTTTATTATCTTTTCTTCTCTCCCTGTAGGTTTGACAGAGAAATTTTCTCAAGTTATTAAAACACTTCGTTATGAGGGACTTCTTGAGGTCACTGATTACTACAAGCCCTACTTGGCCTATGTGATTGAATATGATGTCAGGAGTGTCTTGCAGAACCTGGTCACCAAGTACATCCTCACCAATGATGAGGCCAAGGTAGGAGAGGAGGAGGAGGAGGAGCAGATATGAGGAAGAGAGCAGAGAGAGTGAGCTTGGGGGGAATTGCAAAGCCTGGAGGACAACATTTAGTGTGAAAAGAATTCATCATGTCAAACTTAATGGGGTCTCATTTACGAAACATTGTGTGGATTTGGGCATGAAAATATGTGCATGCCAAAAAACAGGAAAATGTGTATGCCAAACAAATATCAAATTTAAAAAACCTGACATATGCAAATTTCTACTCAATTTACCTTTTACAAACAAATTCCCTTGTAAATGTGTGCACATGGATATGAATCGAACAATCCTCGAATGCCACCGCATGCTAATCACCTTCATACATATACAATCACAATGCTGCAGAGATTCATTGGGTGGTAAAGCAGCCTCCCTCCTGATGTGTTGAGACCCCACCACCTGCATTTAAGAGTATCTGGCTGTGTTCCACAACTGAGAGCGCAAGATCAGGCACGACATTATAGCGCCTCTCCTCTACATTCTGGAAGTCTGGGAAAAGTGTAAGGCCCCAGCGACCAGGTGATTGCTATTACCTGGCACATGTAATGACGTGATTGCTATTGCAATATGATATTTTACCAACTAGCCATTAACCATGTACAGCACCATCATGTCTGCCTCAAACTAGTTTGCCTCAAGCTAATCACATATTGACTAAGGCCACTGAGACACGACACTTGTCAGCCACATCTTGGCATCACAGATGAGTTATGCATTAATGAATGTCTCTGGCCACAGTTAACAAAAGCGGCTTCATTATTCCTAAGTGCCTTTATTGTAATAGTAGTGCAGTAAACTGATCCTATTACTTTACGAGAACCAGACTGCTGCAAATCACCTTTTTATGTTAGCAAAAGCATGTTCTATTTTACGTATGTACACCCACACCATACAAAAACTGGATGTAGTGCCACATCAGTCGGTTAATGGATTCCAGGACAGCAGGTATGATGGAGTGAAGGTTGGCCGAGATATTCCTCACCTGTTAGCCAGTTCCCAGAGAAGTGAAAACAGGCAGCTGATATAAGCTGTTCTTCAGTGCAAATATGCAGTAGTGGCCCTCTTAGAAGGGGCCAAAAATACAGTATGTACATTATATTAAATACTTTTGAGATGTAAAATGTCACATCAACACATACTATAGTAACGACTCAGTGATATGAATAGCTATGCATCCAATCCATCATTTAGTTGTTTTTCCTGTATTTCCCAAATTTATCAAGGGTGTGGTTAGTTCCCGGGCTCTCTGATATGTTGCATACGTGTGACTCAGTGTTGCCATAAATGTAAGCATGCTTCCTGGTCTGGTTTTCTTTTACAAATCCTGATGTTTGTGTGGGAAATTGCATACACACGTTTCAGGCTTGTTTTTTGTGAATATAAATGAGGCCCCATCAATAAATCAGACTTCTATTTTCTGCCTTTCAGACCTTTAAAGCCAAAGAAGAGCGTGAGGGTCTAGCAGGTGTGGAGTCCTTCATCAATGACATGATGAAGAAAGACAGAGTGGTGCTGGTCAGCCTATGGCAGGCTCTGGCTGAAGAACTTATGAAATTGCCATCACCCAACCTGACAAGAATACTGGAGGAGGTGACAGAGTATGGTGAGTTGATGAATTCACAAAGAAACTTGAATATCCATTTAAGCAGATGCCCTTTTGATGCTTTGGGCTCCTCAACCTATCTCTAAGGCTGAGCTCAGACACCGTGAGAAGGAAGTTAATTTATGTGTCTTGCATGCTCAATCTTGTTCTTTTGATCACTACCCAAAGTTCTGGAGCCAGGCCTTGGAGGGAACTTGTTGGCGAATACCTGGTGGTCAGGCCTTTACCCATGGGCCTGAACGAGCCACATGGGGCCAAACTCCAGTGGGCCCACCACCTGTAGGAGGAGTCATAAGGGTTTGGTGTATTGTGGTTCAGGTTGCAGTCAAAGGCAAGTGTCTTGGTGATCAGATTCCCAGATACTAAAGTTTAGTGAAGTCAGAAATTTTCAAAACAAAAGGTGAATATAATGTGTCAAAACTCACCTTTTGACAGACAAAAAACAGAGGAAGAACTCAAGAACACCATACAAGACAAAAAACCTGCAGAGTGCCCGAGTATGAGGTTCGCTACATAAAGCAGATAGGTCCCGACACTGACACTGGGATGCCTGCCTTACTCCCAAACTTCAGCTGTTATTCTAATTTGTATTCTCTTTTACAGGTCCACACCTTTGGTATTCCTATGATAGAATACATCAGTTCCTTTCTAAGTTCCTAGTTATAGAGAATAATTTTAATGAATTATTGAGATTTTACTAATACTAATAGCTAAGATGGGGAATTTAGAGCAGTTGTTGTTCTCAATTCATAGTGTAATATTGATTATGATTTTATGCTAGTACTGGTCATTTTGATTTATAGTTTTATTTTTGGTAATTTGAGTGCTGTGGTTATGTCTACTACGGGTTAAAAATAGCGGATTGTATTTACTGCACTAAATACTTGTTGGAGTGATTATTTAGGTTTTTATTTTCTTGGGATCCCTTTTCCTATTAAAAAAATGGTTTATATTTTTAAAAAATTAAATTACATAATTAATCAATATTTCTCTGGGACTAAAATTTATCATCTGCTCCCCAACAATTTAATTTGAGGCTTCAACAGAGGTTTTAAATCTCCATGGGGTCCTTTCAAAAATGTTATGTTTAAGAAATTTAAACAC
Organism: Erpetoichthys calabaricus; assembly: GCF_900747795.2. Classification (NCBI taxonomy): domain Eukaryota; kingdom Metazoa; phylum Chordata; class Cladistia; order Polypteriformes; family Polypteridae; genus Erpetoichthys; species Erpetoichthys calabaricus. The sequence goes on along the minus strand of NC_041394.2, from coordinate 344,506,367 downwards.
ACTAACACACATCATTAGTCCATGGCATGTTGACTTCACTTGAATTAAACTCATGTCTCTACAAGCTATTGAGCCACCTCAAGTGTATTTGGGGTACGTTTTTAACTTCCTGATATTGCAAGATATGTACTTAAAGTTCGTAAGAAGGTCCGCCGGGAAGTAGCAAGACAGAGTAAGCTAATAAGTAGTCGTAACTAGTGGAGGTTTTAGTTTGCTTTTTTGCAGGTACTGCTGCTTAATTAAGGTCAGTGGCAGGTCAATTCAGTGGCACATCAAAGGTTCTTTGTTTGTGGACTAGCGGCCAGGTAGAACTGATTGCTTGTTTAATTGTGGTAGTTAGCACTGTAGCTCTAGCATGCTATTTAAAGAGCCTCGGAGTATGAGCTACACTGTTTCTCCGTTGCAAAAAGAACGGAGTAATTTTCCACAGTACTACTGAATCCAAATAATAGCACTACCAAAACCCTTACTGCATTGAAAAATCAATTACTGGCATAAAAGATAAGAGAAGAATCTGTAAAGAAGAAGAGTAGAAAAATGGTTCTCAAGCCCATCACCTGCAATGCATGTAATATGTGGACTGTTATTCAAGATCCCACCACGTTGCACAACATATGATATAACTGTGTGAAAATAGGAAACCTCACCACAACGGTTTCTGCTCTAGAAAGAAGCTCAAGAGACTCCCCAATCTACACCAGTGCAAATCCATCGTTTTGGATATGTCTGTCTAACTTAAGCAGAGCACCAAGCAGTTGCAGACCACAACAGATCAAACATGGACTCGGGTAGTCAAAGGAGAAATAAGGCACCAGAGAATTTCATCAAAAAATAAGATTGAACTAACCAACAAGTATATCTTCCTTCAGAAGTCACAAAATTCTGCCTTTATATCACGTTAAAGAGAATGAGGGCCGAAGATGGAAGTACTTGTTGTTGGAGATTCAGTCCTCTGAAATCCCACCAGCTCGGTATTCAGTAGAGATCGGAAGGTCAAATCCAGTATGCTGCTTACCAGGAGCAAGAGTTTCCCACATAACCCAAAGAGTGGACCAGTTACTGGTGAGGGCAGGTGAAGATATCCCATGGTTATAGTTCACATTGAAGCGAATAATATTGGAAAGACAAGTTTGTATTCTCTGTAGGAGACAAGCTATAGGCCAAATCAAACTTGGTCATTTTCCTCCAAAATCCTTCCAGCGCCAAAAGACAACATGAGCAGAATTTAATATTCAGCCATAATGCATGGATGAAGGACTGGTGTGAACAAAAAGATTTTATTTGTGTCTGCCACTGGAATGCCTTTTACCATAATCATTTTGTTTACTGATGGGATGTACAAGAAAAAGGGACAAACATTCTAGGAAACTAGAATCTTCAGGGAAGTGAGCAGATATTTAAACTAGATTATGCGGGTGAAAAACTGAGGAAGACACAACTCAACCTAAAGAAAACTCAACCCAAAACACAAAAAGTAATTTTCCTTGTTTAAAATGTTTACTTCTAAACGTGAAAAGCATTAGAAATAAAATGCAGGAACTGGAGGTGACAGTATTGACTTGGGCCTCTGATATTAGGCGGAGTGGTGTCTCTGAGGCTAGAGATCTGCGCTAGCAATCGGAAGGTTGCCGGTTCGAATCCCGTAAATGCCAATAGGGTCTCTGCTCTGTTGGGCCCTTCAGCAAGGCCCTTAACCTGCAATTGCTGAGCACTTTGAGTAGTGAGAAAAGCGCTATATAAATGCAAAGAATTATTATTATTGTAGGAATGACAGACTCCTGGCTAAATGAGAGTGACAGAGAGGAATAGATTATTTGTGGCTACACATGTTTCACAAGAAGCAGATAAGAAAGGCATGGCACTATATGTGAAAAATTATATTCAGGTCCACATCTTCAAGATGGAAGAAAGAAACGCATCAGAATCACTGGGTGTTAAGCTAGTAAGGAAGAAAGGCAGAGATCTGGTTATTAGAGTTGGATACAGGCTGACAATTTCTGATATGTTAGATAAAACATATTATTTAATCAAATAAGGTATGTGTGCAACAAAAAGGATGTAGTGGTCATGGGGGATTTTATCTTTCCAAACAGTGATTGGGAATCCCCTATCAGGAATATTGAGTTTTTTCACCCAGTTTGTCTCGAAACCTAACACATGTTGATGCCAGTCAAGATCTCATATTTAAAAACAATAAAGACAGAGTTAACAAGAACAGAGGTTACTCATACTTTAAGGAACGGTGATCACAACATGACAAAATTTTAGATAATCTTTGAAAACACACAAACGTACTCCATAATGAAGACTTCTAACTTAAGGAAAGCAGACTTTATGGGGATGAGGAAGAGTCTACAAAACATGAAATGGGAAAGCAAAAACTCAGCAACAATAAATAACAGCTGGTGTCACTTCAGAGATCTTCTGATCCAGACTTAAAATAAGTTTATTCCAGAAGGCAATAAAACAAAATGATTGAGGAATCTACCAAAATAAAATGAAAAAAAAAGTAAAACTGAAAATTAAGACAATTCTCGCATAGAGGAATACTGGAAACTACAGCAAGATATTGAGACAGAGAGAGAAAAAAAGGTTCGGAGCATGAGCTGATTACAGTGCGTTACTGCAAACACTACACGGCAAACCACCCGGATTGAGATCCAAGTGTAGCACCACACTGAACAATGTGAGGTTTTTTATGGTGGCTGGAGTGCCAAACCTGTCACCAATCCCCAAGTTTTCCCTGCAAGTTGGAGGACCTGCTTGCAGGGTTGGATACAAATTAACGTCATACCCAGGTCAGAACAATTGCAGGTTAAGGGCCTTGCTCAGGGGTCCAATGGAGTAGAATCACTTTTGGTGTTTATGGGATTCAAACCGGCAACCTTCCAATTGCTGGTGCAGATCTCTAGCTTCAGAGCCACCACTCCATCCCAGATACTAAAAATAAAAAATTGGAAATGTTAAAAGAGAAGCCAAAATAAAAATTACTAGAAAAGCCAAAACAAACAACAATTACTTTTTCAGTACTATTCCAGTGAAATGGCAATAAAAGAGAATTTAGAAAGCTTAGGGACACAAATGTAGAAATCACTGAAAATGAGAAGGAAATATTTCACCCAAGTATTTAGTACTAGGATGCTGTACCGTGTTAGCCATTATGAATGTAGTGAGAAGTCAAGCAAAATGACACCTTTTATAGGCTAACTAAAAAGATTACAATATGCAAGCTTTCGAGGCAACTCAGGCCCCTTCTTCAGGCAAGATGTAATACAGAAACTTGAGTTCCCTGCGTTTATATAGACACCAGGACAGATACACTTAAAGGTTCTCTAAAGTGCTACATGTTGGTAAAAGGAACATCAATTATAAATACAAGATGGGAGACTCTGAGCTACAGGAAGAAACCTCTGAAAAAGATTTAGTTTATGTTGATGCAACATTATCATTAATTAAGCAATGTACAGAAGCAATTAAAAAGGTAAATAAAATGTTAGGTTATATCAGTGGTTCTCAAACTGTTGGGTGGGCCCCCCAAGGGAGGGGCGCAAAGATGTGAAAAAAAGAAAACAAGAATCGAAAATATGAAAAATACATCTATTGAAACCAAAAAAAATGAACTTAAACTACAGTCTGATACTAGAAAAATAAGTATAGAGTTAGATAAATGTCGACAAAAGTTAAGTAGGTATAATAGAATATGCATCAAATTGTTATTAGTAGGCTCCTTTCAAAAAAAAGTTAGAGGGGCGTGATTAAAAACTGTTATGAAAACTTGGGTCGCAAATACTTAAAGGTTGAGAAACGCTGGGTTATATCATAAAAACTGTTGAATTTAAGTCAAGTGACCTTATGCTCAATCTTTATAATGAACTAGTGAGACCACATCTGGAGTATTGTGTGCAGTTCTGGTCACTGCAGTAGAAGAAAGATAAAGCAGCACTTGAAGCTGTGAAGAGGAGAGCAACCAGGTGCATCACGGGACTTAAGGACATGTCAAACTGTGACAGTCTCAGAGAATTAAACCTGTTTAGTCTGAGCAGATGGGGACCTCATCCAGGTATTTAAAACCCTCAGAGGCATTGATTGATAAAGTAGAACCAGCAACATTCCTTCATGTTAAGGGTGAATCACATACTCAAAGACATCAGTAGAAATTAGGAAGAAATGCATTTAAAACTAAAGCCAGGAAGCACTTCTTTCTACAAAGAGTTGTGGGGATCTGGAACAAACTTCCGAGACATGGAATAGAAGGAGAAACCTTAACAAACTTTAAGAAGAATCCGGATAAGAAATTGAGGCAGTTTAGCTATTAACTAAACAAACAGGCTTGATGGACTGAATGGTCTGCTTTCGCTTGTCAAATTTCTTATGTTCTTATGTTTTTAACAGTCTTGTAGAAGTTGAAATTACATTCTATTACCACTGTTATTTTTGAGTATTGTTACAAAAATATATAATAAATGCAAATGAGATAACTGATTTTTCGATGAAGTCACTAAAAAAATGAAATATCCATCCATCCATTTTCCAACCCGCTGAATCTGAACACAGGGTCACGGGGGTCGGCTGGAGCCAATCCCAGCCAATACAGGGCACAAGGCAGGAAACAATCCTGGGCAGGGTGCCAACCCACCGCAGGACACACACAAACACACCCACACACCAAGCACACACTAGGGCCAATTTAGAATCGCCAATCCACCTAACCTGCATGTCTTTGGACTGTGGGAGGAAACCAGAGCGCCCGGAGGAAACCCACACAGACACGGGGAGAACATGCAAACTCCACGCAGGGAGGACCCGGGAATTGAACCCAGGTCCCCAGATCTCCCAACTGCAAGGCAGCAGTGCTACCCACTGCACCACCGTGCCGCCCCCAAAATGAAATATTCAAACTTCATACTAGTTAAATTATTTCTTGAATGCACCTTAATATTTTGCTTCTTTCTTTCCAATTCTTCAGCCTTAAATAAAAAAGATAATGTAAGAATTTGAAAATGAATTTTAACTTGCCAACCCAGGGACAATCATAATAATGTGGGAAAGGAGGAGAAATTTAACTGAATTTATTATCAGTTTTGCCTTGAGCAGTGCCGGTAATTAATCATATGCTATGCCCTCCATAATATTTGGGACAAAGACTCGTTTTCCTTGACTTCCCCCTCTGTTTAAAATTACAAATCAAACAATTCCAATGTGATTAAAAAGCACATTGCAAACTTTGGGGGTTTCCACATATTTGGTCACTCCATATGGAAAAGACAACACTTTTTCTACATTAAACCCACCACTCTATTTCAGGGAACCATTATGACAGATGTCATATTTAGTACTGTGTTGTATATGACTGGCATGCAATGACTTGTTGAAGTCAGTGATTCACAGACATTACCTGGGCCCTGATAAAAATGCTGCATACACCAGTTTCAACAAACATTTTGAAATTCATAAAAACTAAACTCAGTGTAAAGCTACCTTGCTATGCACGTTTCTGCTCTGTTTTGCAAAATGGCAGCACCCAACATCTAAGCAGTGCTACTGTTTCTGTGTAGTCTCCCTTTTTTCAGATGTGCATCAATGATGCGGGATTTATCAAATACTAGTAAAATACCCGCGCTTCGCAGTGGAGAAGTAGTGTGTTAAAGAGGTTATGAAAAAGTAAAGGAAACATTTTAAAAATAACGTAACATGATTGTCAATGTAATTGTGTTGTCATTGTTATGAGTGTTGCTGTATTTTATATATATAATATACACACACACACACATAAACATATATATACATATACATATATATACATATCTACATATACACATATCTACATATATATATACATATACACATCCACATATATACATATATATATATATACACATATCAACATATATATACACACATACATAAACACACACATATACATACACACACACACATATATATATATACATATATACATATATATATATACATATATATATATATCCATCCATCCATCCATTTTCCAACCCGCTGAATCCGAACACAGGGTCACGAGGGTCTGCTGGAGCCAATCCCAGCCAACACAGGGCACAAGGCAGGAAACAATCCTGGGCAGGGTGCCAACCCACTGCAGGACACACAGAAACACACCCACACACCAAGCACACACTAGGGCCAATTTAGAATCGCCAATCCACCTAACCTGCATGTCTTTGGACTGTGGGAGGAAACCGGAGCGCCCGGAGGAAACCCAGGCAGACACGGGGAGAACATGCAAACTCCACGCAGGGAGGACCCGGGAAGCGAACCCAGGTCCCCCAACTGCGAGGCAGCAGCGCTACCCACTGCGCCACCGTGCCGCCTATATATATATATATATATATATATATATATATATATATATATATACACACACAGACACATATATATATATATATATATATATATATATATATATATACACACACAGACACATATATATATATATAAATATTTACATATCTACACATATACACATCTAGATATATATACACATATATATACATATGTTCATGTATATATATATATATATATATATATATATATATATATATATATATATATATATATATATATATATATTTAGACATACATACAGATAGATTGACACATACATATATACATATGTACATATATATATGTAATTGTGTTGTCATTGTTATGAGTGTTGCTGTCATATATAAATATATATATATATATATATATATAGATATATATATATATATATATAGCAAAATACCCGCGCTTCGCAGCGGAGAAGTAGTGTGTTAAAGAGGTTATGTAACTATATATATACATAAACATATATACATATATATACATATCTACATATACACATATCTACATATACATACGTATATATACATATACACATCCAGACAATAAACATTGCCCTCACCCACCTGGAAAGAGGAAATACATATGTAAGAATGCTGTTCATAGATTACAGCTCGGCATTCAACACCATCATCCCCTCAAAACTCGTCTTGAAGCTTGACGACCTTGGGTTGGGGACGACCATCTGCAGATGGATTTTCTCTTTCCTCACAAACAGGTCCCAGGTGGTGAGAATCGGCAAACACACATCCTCATCACTCATTTTAAACACAGGAGTGCTGCAGGGCTGTGTGCTTAGCCCCCTCTTGTATTCCTTGTTCACCCATGACTGTGTTGCAAAACACGGCACAAACACCATCATCAAGTTTGCAGACGACACAACCATCATAGGCCTTATCACTGACAATGATGAGACGGCCTACAGAGAGGAGGTGCTGGCATTGAGTAATCGGTGCCTAGATAACAACTTGTCTCTTAACGTCAGCAAAACCAAGGAGATGATTGTGGACTATCGAAAACAACAAGGCAGAGAACACCAGGCCATCTACATCAGTGGCATAGAAGTTGAAAGGGTCAACAGCTTCAAGTTCCTCGGAGTAAACATCACCAAGGATCTCTCGTGGACCCTTCACATAGACACTGTGGTCAAGAAAGCTCGCCAGCGGCTCTACTTCCTGAGGAGGCTGAGGAAGTTTGGCGTGAATGCCAACATCACCTCAAACTTTTACAGGAGTGTGGTCGAGAGTCTGCTGATGGGCGGCATTACCGTCTGGTATGGGAGCTGCTCTGCCAGCAGCCGGAAATCACTACAGAGAGTGGTGAAGGCAGCAGAGCACATCACGGGCAAGAGTCTTCCTGCCATTGAAGACATTTACCTCCATCGGTGCTTGCGTAAGACAAGCAGCATCATAAAGGACCACAGCCATCCAGCACGCCAGCTGTTCTCCTTGTTACCGTCCGGCAGACGATACAGGAGTCTGGCTGCTCGGACTACAAGACTTAAGAACAGCTTTTACCACCAGGCCATTCGACTCCTCAACAGCAACACCTGAACACTTACACACACTTACATTACATCTACATTGCACTACTCACACACAAACTGTACCTGCACACACTCTGAATACTGACTGGAACATGCGTCTGCACTTTATGGAATATGCATCTGCACTTATAAAACATTATCTGTGCAATAACTGTCATTTGTACTTGCTGCTCATTCAACTCATATTGCTCTATAACTTCTTTTAAAACATACACATTTTATTTTATATGACTTATCTATTTTTAACTTGTAATCTTTTTTTAAGCTTTATTGGATCTAGGCTGAGTGACTTGTTTTTCTCGTCATACACATTTCATTGTATGTTGACCCTGTGTTAACCTATATATGACAAATAAACCTAAACCTAAAAACCTATAGATATACATATATATATACATATACAAATTTACATATCTACATATATATATATGAATATAGACATACATATATACATACATACATTCACATATATATATATATATATATATATATATATATATATATACTGTATATATACATATCAACTTATTGGCTCCTGTATTTAGGATATAGCGGGTTGGATAATGGATGGATGGACATCTGTATGCATAGCCCTATTTGCCCGTTTTTGTTTTTTTTCATTCTTCAGTAATATTTCAGCAAACCTGGAGCTTGTCAGTTCAAATCCTGGTACTGACACCACTGTGTGACCCTGAGGAAGTCACTTCACCTGCCTGTGCTGCAAAAAACAAAAGTTATGTAACAAATTGTACCTCAGATGTTGTAAGTTGGTGGAATAAAGGCATAAGTAAAATAGATAAATATGTATTATACACATAGGAACTATTAATTTATTTTCAGTTAAGTCATCTGCAGCAAACCTTTATAAATGAGGGTTTCTCCTTTTTAGATAGTGCAAACTGTTTCTTCTTCATTGATGTTTTCTCTTGGAGAGCTTTTTTCATTTCATTGAAAATGAAAGCAGCAGCTGCCAAAATATGTAGCTTTCTTATTAATTTTTCAACATTGTGTAAAATAAATGTATAAAGTAACATAAAAGGTTTAAATACTGGTTATCCTTTTACACTAAAATATTACTAAAGAGATACAAAAAAAGTAAAATGGATATGTTCTTTTTCTTTAAGGAGATTAAATATTACTGAAGAAAGAAAAAAAAAAATTAAACAGCCAAATGGGGCTATGCATACGAACTTAAAAGGTTTAAATAAAACAGAAATATATATTTTTTTTTTACTTGCTTAACTTGTGGAGGGTGTATCCTGTAGCAAAGCCCTAACTTTTTTCGTGAAAGCCCGTTTCAGTCAATAAGTCTTAAAAAAACGTGTAAAGATATTGACAATAAGCTAAGCAAACCCAGGAAGACATGGAATCGTTTAAATCAAGTATCATTACATCTTCCTTTCTTAAAGAGAAGTAAGGCAGTACTTATAAGCTTACATATTTATATATAGACATACATACATATATATATATATATATATATATGGAAGAGAAGGTCTGTGATATGGTTTGCATATTTGCAGTTGGAGATCCACAAAGGGAGAAAAAACGAATCACGTATCATAAAATAGTTTTATTCCTGAGCTTTCAGCTTTACGTCGATGTAAATCAGAACCCCCACCCCACCTGGCATTCACTCCCGTATCACCATAATGTGTTAGAAGGCACGGCACGCACCCTGACCAAGTGGGGCATCAGAATAGCACATAAACCCACCAACAATCTGCGCATGGTCCTGTTTAATGCTAAAAGCAAGAAATCGACAGCCGAAACACGAAACACAGTTTATAGTATTCCATGCAATTCTTGCTCAGCTGTATACATAGGACAAACGTCAAAAAAAATCTCAACACGTGTACAGGAACATCGCAACGCCGTCAGAAGAAAGGACGCACTATCTTTGATATATGCACATACCAAATCGACAGGACACACATTCAACTGGGACAACGTAAAAGTAAAATTTAAGGCCAGTACAAAAAGCGCCAGAGAGTTGGCCGAGTCTTGGCTATCAGATGAAAACGCCATCAACAGACACTTGGACATAAACCCAGCATATGCCAACTTAAGAAGGACATATACACATTAATTAAACTATACAACCCCCCCCCCCCTTGATCATACTGACTTAGTCACCTCCACCCACCCCCCCCCCCCATACTGAATGTGTTACTATATATTGCCTTTGATTCTTGTAAGTCTAAGCATTATCCTCTGATGAAGGGGATGAAAGCTCAGGAATAAAACTATTTTATGATACATGATTCGTTTTTTCTCCCTTTGTGGATCTCCAACTGCAAATATATATATATATCTATATATATATATATATATATATATATATATATATATATATATCTATATATATATATATATATATATATATATATATATCTATATCCGAAGCCGTGCAAGCACACTCTTGAGAATGCAACGTATAGTTGTACAGAAGAAAAGCAATCTTGCCTCAAATGAATGGCAACCTTTTGTAGGTCTATGAACTTAATTTAAACTTTAGGTTTACACGGTGCTTTCTTTCCGAAGTACCTGCACTCATGAATATGTCTGTACGTGTCAGTCGGTCAAATCCACACGCTTCGCACCGGCGAAGTACCGCTTTTAAATTTTTATTAAGAAGAAAATAAAACCTTTGTAAATTGAGGGAAAATATACTAATAACAGTTTGTTAAGGATCTGTTTTTTTGTGAAGCTGCCTTCACTCGAGTGATCACTTCGACCTGACTTGGTGGCCAACTATAAGCGTTACCTGGTAGGTAACCACCCATACAATCAGATTGTGAATCAGACTACGAATGCCGTGAATGTAATTACACACTCACTGCACTTGCTTACGGTAATCGAACCTCGGACGTCAGCGCTAGAGGGGCTTAGCAGCGGTGAAGTATTGCTTTTAAATTTTAATTAAGAACAAAAGAAAACCTCAGAGGTTCGATTCCCCGTAAGGGAGTGAAGTGAGTGGCCGGTTACCTACCAGGTAACGCTTATGGTTGGACAGCAAGTGACGTAACATCAGCCACGGTGCCTTCAGTTGTGAGAAGCAGATCATAGAATGATTGAAAATAGTTTTGCATTTACCTTTTTAGAAAAAGGCGAGCTTTTAAGCCTGAGAAATCACCCCATAAATGCACACGTTTAATTGCAACATGTGTTAATATGTATGGTTACACAGTATTAAAAGACAGTTAACAAAGTAATTTACCTTTGTTCCCCCGCGTTTGATAAAAGGCGAGCTTTTAAGCCTGAGAAATAACCCCGTAAATGCACACGTTTAATTGCACATGTGTTAATATGTATGCTTACACAGTATTAAAAGACACTCAAAAATTAACGTCATTTACCTTCGTTCTCACGTTTGACTCATGCTGTAAATCTCTTCCTTGTTTTTAGTTCACGTGATTACGTAGGAGGCGTGATGACGCGATACGTGACTCCGCCTCCTCCATTAGAGTATATGGACAAAAAACATGTTCCAGTTATGACCATTACGCGTAGAATTTCGAAATGAAACCTGCCTAACTTTTGTAAGTAAGCTGTAAGGAATGAGCCTGCCAAATTTCAGCCTTCCACCTACACGGGAAGTTCGAGAATTAGTGATGAGTCAGTCAGTCAGTCAGTCAGTCAGTGAGTCAGTGAGGGCTTTGCCTTTTATTAATATGTATAGATTAATTACAAATTGTTGGTAAATTTAAGTCACTTGATTGTAATCATTCCGTAATAATATAATGGCGCACACAATTGCCAAAATATTCCAAATACCATCACTGCTTTAGCGTTGTTACTCTCAGTGCACCACTCAGAGTATTTTAACCCACTGTATCTGCATGTGGAATTATAGCCGTATAGCAGCTGATTGGAAAGCCCTGGAGGACATTTATAGCACACGCTGCCTCAGGATAGCCACCAGCATCTCAAAGGATTCCACTCTACTATGTGCACAGTCTATTTGAACTTTACCCAACCAGCAAATGCTTTTAATCTTTTCCTGCATGGGCCTTGAGGCTTAGAAACAGTTTCCTTCCAAGAGCTATAAACTGTAAACGCTAGGGGTCGCTGTTGCCCCTTTAACCCCAACAGACAAACACTCAGGACACAAGGTAAAAGGAACAAGACATATTTTAAGTTTTTTATTTTAAGTTTTAAGTTATTTTAAGTTTATTTTAAGTATTTTAAGTTTTTCTTCTTAATAATCGTGCCCAAAGCACCTCCACCACTAATACACAATCAATAAACACAACAATACAATAACCTTCACCTCAACACCTCCCAGCAAGCTCTGTCCTACTCCTCCCAACTCCGGCTCGCCTGCTGGGTCTTCAGCAGTCCTTTATATAGTGCCCGACCCAGAAGTGCTTCTGTTCATCCTTCCACATGACTTGCCAGCACTTCCGGGTCAGATGGAGAACTCCAATTCTTTAGTCAGCCCGGAAGTACTTCGGGGCTCCTGTCCAGATGATCCATTAGAACTCTCGGGCTATAGGGAAAGTATGACTCCCCCTGTCCTTTGACAGCTCCCCCTGGTGGCATGCACGGAACCCAACAGGGCTGTGAAATCGCACTCTAAGTCCCTGGATGCCCTGCGGGAGTCTGGGGCACCGCTACACTCCAGGGGAGCTGCCACCTAGCATCTTGGGGGAGGCAGTGTCCAAACTTCCTGCCTTCCCCCATCTTTTCCTTCTCGGGATATCCCAGCTGGGTTGAGCTACCAGCCATCCATCACAAAACACACTCAATCAGTCCATCAAGTGCTCCTGGTAGAGCTGTTTATACTTATAATTACAATTACCTCACTGTAATCTTGCACTCTAACTGTAATATTATACAACCTGAGCCACTATATGAACCATTTGCACTATCTGCCCTATATGTACATGTATATAGGACTTGTTTTTTATAGATAGATAGATAGATAGATAGATAGATAGATAGATAGATAGATAGATAGATAGATAGATAGATAGATAGATAGATAGATAGATAGATAGATAGATAGATAGATAGATAGATAGATAGATAGACAATATAATATTAAAGAGTGATAAAAATGCAGGTAAAACAGACAATAACTTTGTATAATATTAACTTTTACCCCACCCGGGTGGAATTGAAGAGTCGCATAGTGTTGGGGAGGAATGATCTCCTCAGTCTGTCAGTGGAGCAGGACAGTAACAACAGTCTGTAGCTGAAGCTGCTCCTCTGTCTGGAGATGATACTGTTCAGTGGATGCAGTGGATTCTCCATGATTAACAGGAGAATGCTCAGCGCCTGTCGCTCCACCACAGATGTCAAACTGTCCAGCTCCGTGCCTACAATAAAGCCTTCCTTCCTCACCAGTTTGTTCAGGCGTGAGGCGTCCCTCTTCTTTATGCTGCATCCCCAGCACAGAAGAGGGCGCTTGCCACAACCGTCTGATAGAACATCTGTAGCATCTTATTGCAGATGTTGAAGGATGCCAGCCTTCTAAGGAAGTATTGTATTCTTCTTATTATTATTATTTTATCATTTTATAGGAAAGTAAGTTTATGGGGAATTGTATATCGAATTTCATTGTACCATACAATGACAATAAAGGAATTTGATTCAATTCAATAGAAGATACAGATTTTGATTTAGATTTCCTAGAGCTATCCTCTTGGAGCTGTGGCTGTTAGAATACTAGGATGTATACCTAATGTCATTTTTATGATGAAATAAATTAAAGAATGTATATTACATTTTACAGATAAATTGTTAACTTAATGTAAATAATGTATCTTGTCAATTAAATAAGTGGGGGGCACAGTGGCTCAATGGTAGTGATTACCTGGTGCCCCGTCCAGGGATTGTTCCTCCCATTATGGAGGGCACTAAAATTTGACATGGCTTCTACTTTCTTTACCTTACCTTTCTCTGTTGTAGGATTTGATTCTCCAGTCATTAAGACTTTTTATCAAGATAATGAAGCACACTCATTTTAAGGAACCATATAATATAATTGTAGGATTGTAGAAATGTTATAACTGCATTCACTTGGTGGCCACTTTATTAGGTATACCTTACTAATAACAAGGTGCAGAAAACATTGCTCAGGGATTTTGGTCCATATTGACATTGGTAGCATCACGCAGTTGCTGCAGATTTGTTAGCTGCACATTCATGATGCGAATGTCCCATTCCACCGCATCTCAAAGGTGCTCTATTGGATTGAGATCTGGTGACTGTGGATTTCCACCTCTCTGAGAGAATCCCAGATAGAGTGTCCAGAGAGAGACTCCAGGGACTTCAGTGAGAGAAACCTCCAATAGGGTGATTGTAACTAGTTTATGAAGAAAGGTGGAACCTCTCATAAATGGATTAAAGTTACTTTCAGTTACAAAAATCAGAGTCCGCTCATAGGAAAGTTATTCTCTCCATCCCAGTTGTCATTCCTTGAATTATAGTTCTTTGTTCTTGTTTGAATACATTTTGTACCTTCTGACTCAACTTTTGATTTTCACCTTTGTTATCTAATGAAGTACAGGCACATTCTGGTACAAACTGGAGTTCAGTCACTTTGTCTGGAATGCAAGTGGGGGTTTGGTGCACCTAGATGTCTGCTAAATCTGCTGCTTTAAAGTCATGATGTGCCACTAAAGAATCTTCTTCTTCTGTTATGTCCATGTTTAGTTTCTGTTCTTTTCACTATTACTCATTTAAGTGTTACTCCCATGATCCTCAGCCTGTGCCTATTTGAGCCAAACCCGTTCATTCATATGTTAGAGCACTGAGTCAGACCATGAGGTCATTTTCTGAGGACTGGTTGGACATCATGATGTCATATTGCTGACAATGAGGACTATAACTTGTGAACTGAAGGACAGATGAGCTTCTGTAAGGCAGTTTACTGCACAACCAGTTTGATGAGTTCTTCCTGGTACTCTTTTTGGCCACTTTACATGCCCGCTATAAAGGTTTCTCTGAATTTGTTTATTTCCAGGGCTTTCTCATATGAACAAGAGAAAAGCCAAGCAAAATGACACCTTTTATTGGCTAACTAAAAAGATTACAATATGCAAGCTTTCGAGGCAACTCAGGCCCCTTCTTCAGGCAAGATGTAATGCAGAAACTGGAGTTCCCTGTGTTTATATACACACTCTAGGACAAGAAACAACATTGGAAAATCTTTAAATGAGAAATTTTAAATGTAAAAAATTAATAGATTCATTCAGGCTAGGGTTAATTTAACAAGAGATAGAAGAACGATGTATTGTCAAGATCTCTGGATAAGATAACTGTCCAACAAAGTCTTTTGAAGTTTGTAATGAGTTTTTCAAAACAATGTAGATCTGTAGTCAGGTTGTCTGTCATTCTGAGAGATGTAAACAATCCTCATATCTGGCCATAAAACTCTTGTCTCTATTCAATCCATGTTGTAAAGTATTAAATTTTAGCATGAGTTTAACTTCACATTCTTTTCTCTCTTGCTGTGTTTTGAAGTTGCCCATAAGCACTGTGACTTTAAAGTCCCTCTCGCAGTGTCCATGGCTGTTGAAGTGGGCCGCTACAGGAACATCTGTGTTGCCATGTTTAATGTGGAACCTGTGGAAATTCATTCTCTGGCGGAGTGTTTGTCCAGTTTCTCCCATATAGAGTGCAGTGTCAGGACATTTCATACAGAAAATTAGGTAGACTACATTAGATGATCTGCAGGAAAATGATCCCTTTATGTGATGTTCAAGTCGGCAGTGTGGTATAACTATACGGTCTGTATCATAGATGTGGGCACATGTTTTGCATCTTTTCTGTAGGCATGGAGATGTGCCATTTTCTGTTGGTTCACTTAGGGAGCTTCGGCCAATTAGTTGTTAAAGGTTTGGTGGTTGTCTGTATGCCAGGAGGGGAGGTTCAGGAAATGCATTTTTCAGTGTTTGGTCATTGTTTAGTATTGGCTGAAGTTCTTTTATAATTTTTCGAAGTGTTTCAAGATGTGGGTTGTAGGTGACAACAAGGGGGATGCGATCCTTGTTGTCTTTGTTTTTATATTCCAAAAGGTTGTCTCTGGGTATGGCAGTAGCTCTTCTTATTTGAGTGTCAGTTGTTTTGGGGGTGTAACCTTGTCTGATGAAATCTTGTCTGAGCTCCTGCAGTTGTTGATCCCGGTCTGTCGGGTCTGAGCAAATACGATTGTACCGTATTGCTAGGCTGAAAATAATGGAGCGCCTTATATGCTTGGGGTGGAACCCTAGTACTTCATATGAACAAGCAAATTATTGTCATGTTCTCCTGTTTTTGCCTCATATTTTGGCCACATGGACTGACATGTTCTTGCCTGGTACATTTGGACAAGTAACATATCAGAGTTACAGTCTGAATTCTATGTTTTTGAGTAAGTTACAATTCCTAATTCTTATCTCTTCCTTTCTTTTGAGGACCGGACCTCTTGATAAACATTCAGGCCAGTCTCCATCCCATTCCCATTAAGGTTCATATTAAAGGTAACTCACTGGTGTCCTGTCTCTGGTTATCAGCTCATCAATAATTCTGCCCTTCAGTTTCCTCACTTGTTCTCTTTGTGACTTTCAGGCCTCTATGACATGCACAGAGGTAATGTGCTTTTATCTACAACAGTTCTGGAAGATCAGGCTTCTCCTGGAAATGCACACACCAGAGCTGTGGTCTTTGAGACTCGATACACTGAGCTGATGGTCATTGGTCAGTACAGAAGGACCTACAATGAGACTCACCATGAACTTGAGAAAACAGGAATAACTCATGCAGAGCTGGTGGAGGAGAAGACAAAAGTGAAATGTGAACGAATCTGGACTGAGCAACTTTTTAGAAGAAGCCCAGGAAGTCAGACACCCCCCCACATTGTAGTAGTCAGTGGGGTGGCTGGCATTGGGAAGACCACCATGGTGCAGAAGATCTTGTTTGACTGGGCCAGGGGCACTCATTACCAAAGGTTTGCATTTGTGTTCCTGTTTAAATTCAGGGAGCTGAACCTACTAGATACGGAGACAGAGCCTCAGATGCCTCTGACCAGGCTAATTGTAAGGCACTATAAATATCTTAATGACCCAAGACTGAGAGAAATCCTAAAAAAACCTGAATCTCTCCTCTTTATATTTGATGGACTGGATGAGTATAAACACAAACTGAACTTCACACAGAGTAAATTCTGCTCTGGCCCAGATGACTACTTTCCTGTCCACATCCTGGTCACAAGCCTGGTCAATCAAACATTACTGAAGGGCTGTACAGTTTTGATTACGAGCAGACCAGTAGCTTTGGAGTCCCTGGACATGGAGAGAGTTGATCGATTTGCAGAGATCCTGGGGTTCTTCCCTGAACAAAGGCTGATGTATTTTAAGAAGTTCTTTGATGATGCTGATTTGGGTGCTGAGGCTTTTCAGTATGTGGAGGAAAATGCCATCCTGTACACCATGTGCTTCAACCCCTCATACTGCTGGATTATCTGCTCTGTGCTGAAGAGCCATTTCATGACGCCTGAAGAAGAGCGAGGAGCCATTCCCAGAACTGTCACAGAGCTCTTTGTGATGTTCCTTCACAACATCCTCACCAATCACAAACGAGAAGCAGAGGACCAGCTGGGGATTCTGGTCAAACTGGGAAAAATGGCTTTTTATGGGGTGAACAACAGAACCCTTGTGTTTTATGACAAGTTTGAGATGTCAACCTTTGGTCTCCAGTCAGTCCTGTCTTCTCCATTTCTGTCAGGGTTCCTCAAAGAAATCCTTCAGAGAGAAAGCTATCTGGAACACACAACATACACATTCTACCACCTCACCATACAGGAGTTTATGGCCGCCTGCTCCTTCTACCTTGATCCATCAGGGAGAGTTGATGAGATGCTTGCAAAGGTGGACTCATGTAAAGATGGCCGGTTTGAAATTCTCACTCGATTTTTGGCAGGACTGACCAGGCCTTCTGTGTTTAATGCACTGGAAGGAAACTTGGGGGAATTTGATTGGAAGACAGCAAAGCAAATACTAGAGTGGGTTAAGCAGAAGCTGAAAATGCTCTACAGGGTGGAAGTAAATGTGAAGATGAAGATGTGCCCTTTGGCCAAGATAAAAGTGAAGCTCTGCGAGTGTGTCAGTGGCTGTATGAGACTCAGAATGAGAAATTAATCAGAGACACTATTGGGATGGATTTAAAGATGAACTTTAATAGATCTACTTTATCTCCTTTGGAGTGTGCTGTGCTGGGCTCTGTCATCAGCTGCAGTAGAGAACTTGAAGAGCTTGACCTGTCAGGAACAGAGCTCACCCCAGAGTGCATCAGGAGACTGGCGCCAGGGCTCAGCTGCTGTAGACGAGTCAAGTGAGTAATAAAACCTTTGTGAGTTTACTTTTACTGTTTGTGAAACGCAACAGAGTTACATTTGAGTTATTAAATCCACTAGGTTCTGAACATATTAGATCTTCTAAGGTCTTCTAACCAGTGATGTGTCATGTGGATGTGTCACTCAGTTATCAGAATGCTCCTCATGGCAGTACAGTAAGACTCTGTTCAGTCTGAGCCCTGTGTCTGTCTGAGTCCTCCATTACTTGCCTGTCTCATTGTTTATAACTTAAATATGTAAAGTTGGCCCAGTGGTCAGTTTTTAGTTCATGTGACTTAGGATCAGGGTGTGGACCATGACAGCTGTGGCCTTTTGTGCAGTTGTACGATCTGCTTGAACAAAGAGAGGATTTATTAAAGAGTTAAATTGCTCTGTCGAGAGGTCAGCATTGCTGCTAGACATATTGTGATTAAAAGACCAACCTAGAGAGAAAATGCACAAAGGGCAGGGTCATGGATGACAGTCAGAAGTGCATACTATGAAAAAAAAAACAGTAAACAAATCATAATAGTTGGGTATGGTTAATAAAACTCAACTTTTAATCAGCCATAAAATCAAACCCAATGAATATGCTTAAGCAGTCAAGAGCTGTTAAATTACAAAAGCATTAAAGCAACACAGCATGACAAACATTTAGAGCTAATGACAGCATAGTCAATGATGACTTCTTGAAAAGTGTAATGAATTATTATTATTGTTGTTTTTATTCTTGTACAAATGTTAAAAAAAATCTCAAGCATCATTTACCCTTTAAGAAGCCATTAAAGAGGACAAATAGTTGAGCTGGGTCTGTATCGAAGGAGTAACACTTCACAGGAGTGACATAAGAAAGGAGTGATATAAATACCGTATTAAAGGAGTGACATTTTATTGGAGTCACCTACCACACACAACTGAAAGTACTCTCGCCAAAAAAAATCGTTGCTACCACTTGGATGGTTGGTTGGATGGTTGTCACTCCTTTGAAATTTATATCTGAGGTTTCTCTCCTTTGTTATGTCACTCCTATGACATGTCACTCCTTTGAATAGGACCAGTTGAGGGACGCAGTGTCTGATAACACAAGCACTTCTCAGTGTGGTCTGAGAGCAGCCTCAGCACATCACCTGCGTGTGTCCTTCAAAATGGACGATCAAAGCTGAACTGATCACCGGTACTCTGGTTGATGGCTGCTCCTAGTTTGTTAACATAGTAGTCTCCTTTATCTGTAATGTGCTTTAATTCATCAATTTGTTTTTGTTTAGCTACATCTCCTATGCTTGCCTCCACTGCTTAGTTATGCTTAGTTACACTTCTAACTTATTGTATGACACAAGCTCTCCCTCTGTGACCCTCTGTGTTTCATTGTCATTCCATCGCTTTTTTTTTATCAAGTTTTAGGGTTCTTGTTTAAATGAAGTCACCAATGCATGGCATCTTAACTGCAGCATCAAACATCTTATGCAGGTTGATAAGTCAGATACCAATCCCATATGCATATTTTTAGAAAGTAACTGTGCACTGGGGGAGATGCCAAAGGACTGGAAAATGAGAAATATTCTTCCATTGTATAAAAAGGGTGAGCAGGCAGATCCAAGCAACTATAGGCCAGAAAGCTTAACACGTATCACAGATAAATTAATGGATGAAATTATTAACACTAGAATTACCAAAGCCTACGAAAAAACTTGTAATCCCGGCCCACCTTAAATCCCTTCGCACCTCTCCGTCAGTGTATTTTGTCTTGTAAATGTGTTGATCAGCACAAGCAGCAAGCAGCCTGCTATCCCATCTCCTCGCTCACCACCACAGTTCAATTCGCAAAGAAGGATCTCAGTGCTTGGTTGGAAATGGGAGTCAATGTTTGTGGCAGAACCGAAATAAAATCAGCTGCATGAAATGGGATTTATATATAGAACAGCCAAACAAAACCAACACTAGCATTTTAACAGAAGAAAACAAGGTTACAGAGGACTAAAGAGAAACAATTATGAAGTGTGGATGACTGGATGAAGGTGATATGCAGTGCATCAGCCAAGGAGACGATGTTGGAATGTTTGTCTGGTGCTGCTTTAATGAAACATATAAAGATGACAGCCTGAAGAAAACAAGGAAACTTCCCCACTCATTTACGACATGGGGTTGCATGTCAGCTAAAGGACCGGAGGAGCTGGCAGTCATTACCTCCACAGTCAAAGCACAGATGTACAAAGAAATTTTGGACACTTTCCTGACTATATTGATAGAAAACAGGTTTGGTGTTGAAGAACTTATTTTTTAGGATGATGATGCATCTTGCAACAGAGCAAAGAGTGTCAAAACTTTTCTTGAGGAAAAGCCAAATCAAGTCAATCACATGACCAGCAAACAGTTGAACTCTCATTTGATTAAAAATGTAAAAACTTTAAAAACTGATCCTTAACAAGGCTCCATTCTGCCAACTGATCTGTCAAATACTTGTAACCAGGTTGATGTAGATTTTGATTTTCATTAGTGAAGTTTTATGCCTCAAAAATTTTTAGTTGATAATTCCATACTTTTTCCCACAATGTTGAATGATCCCCCCATCCCCCCCCCCCCCCCCACTTGATCTGGAAAAATTATGCCAATAATTAAAATAGATTAATTAAATTTCTTTAAGGTATGATTCACAAAGCCACAATGATCAGCTATTAAACAAATATTGATCTCTTATATTTTTTAACTAGCTGTGCTACCCAGCTTCTTCTGGGACATTTCGTTAGACAGTGGGCCTCAGTTACAGTGCTCTCAGTTAATGGGGGGTTCCTCCCTCCCCCCACCAGCACTACACTCTGTTGTGAACAGGGTGGCTGAATGCACCCCAAGGAGACGTTGTTGCTCCTCCAAAACCCCACGTGAAAGGTCATACAATGGGAAACAACAGTTGTTTTTTTTACCTCCTCTTTGCTCGATCAGCTGCTGGTTTGGTGCTGCTGCCGTACCGCGTGTTCTGCGTCTCATGCGGCACTTCAAACATTTAAAAGCCTGTACAGAAGCTGTCCTTTTATCTCACTGCCTTGTCTCTCTTCTCTCCTAGACATTCACCGAGTAATATTTTCCGTTTATTTGCACTAATGCGATCTTTACTCTCATTTTTTGAGACTTTCAAATTTTCCTACTTCTATTACCTCTAACCTGCTCTGCATATGTATGACGGGACTTGCTTCCTAAGGTTGTAAGTATGACGTGACTTGACCGTCTTGCGGGACGTGAAAGTGTCTCTCTGTCTCTCTTCAAAAGATCATGTCTCATCACAGGAAAAAAGTCTTGTCTCGTCGCAAGATTTTTTTTTATAATAGAGAAATTATTTTTTTAACCAAGGGCTAATGTTTTTGGCAGGGAGTGTGGTGTAGATGTTAAGGCTTTGTACTTTGGACTTCAGATCCTGAGGTTGTGGGCTCAAATCCATCTACTAACACTGTGTGACCATGAGCAGGTCACTTCACCTGCTTGTGCTCTAATTGGAAAATAAAAAAATGGAACCGATTGTAAAAATAAGGAGACAGACAGCATGTTACTGTACTGTTCAGCTCTGACATTCTGGCCTTTGAATATTAAAGCAGAATGTACACTGCTTCAAATAAAAAAAATTCCAGCAACAAATAAGCCGTCTTTAAGCAAATGCAGTCAATTATGTAATTATTTCTTTATTAATAGTTCGAAATGTTCTTTGATCAATACTGGCAACTATCAATTAATAGATTCTGACACATAAAAACAAAAAAACAGCTAAGCCCATCTTTCATATATCACCATTCCATTGTTTGACAATGTTTTATTATTTCTGAAAAAAAAATCATGTAAGTGCACTGTACTTTGTAAAGGAAAAAAAGAAGAGAGTGAAAAGTTCTAATATTTAATTAACATAAAAAAAGGAAGAACAGCAGAGGTCAATACTGCTATGTGGCATTCCTGTCCAGTGTGACTGCTGACTTCCTCTCACCAGTCAGGATGACACTCCCAGGTATATGGGGCATTTAATGACACCATTAGAACATTAGAAAAAATGTAGACCAGAGCAGGCCATTCAGCTTGAGTTCAGGTGCTAGCAATCTCCTCTTCAGTGACATACCTGAGTGTCCAGCTCTGCTAATAGTCGTCGTGTGACTTATTGGGGCCCAAGGTTGTCTGTTTGTCTGTAACCTCCTCATGTCCTCACTTATCTCTCTTCTTCTCCACAGCCTCTGGTCATGTCATCTCACCTCCACATGTTGCTCAACCCTCTCCTCGGTCTTCTCGTCTCCACACACACGACTGATTGAAATGAAAATGAACAACAATAGGAACATGAAGGATTCAGGGGTGGATCAGTTATGTGAGGGACTGAGGAGTGAAAGCTGCAAATTAGAGAAACTGAGGTGAGTGAACAAAAATGAGTGTCAGTTTGTTCTCTGTGTGTGTTTGTGTTTAATTAATTTTATTTTTTATGACTTTATAAATATGACTGTTCACCACCCACCAAACAATCTGCATTTGTATTATGGGCGTTGAGGAATCTTGTCCTCGTCATCATTCTTTCTGTCCAGTCTGTTTTCTTTTATTTCTTCTCCCATAATCCCATGCTGTTCATTCTTTGTTTAAGTCATGTTCTTGCCACTATCCTATATTGTTACCTGCCTCTCTCCCACTCCTCTTCAGGTTTCACAAAGTTTGTTAAATGTCACTGAAATAGAATAAGATAGAGAAACACGGGCAGTGCGAGTAGAAAATCTGACCATACTGACAATGGACAAAGAAAATTGGAGCTGGACTGAGGTGACAGATGGGAACAGTCAGAGGTAAGACAGCAAAAATAAGGAGAGATGAGAGAAGGACAGAAATAGAGAGAAGTGAAAAGGGAAGAAAGGGGAGATGTGAAACAGCAAACAGGGGAGAGGATTGCAAGGTGGGCAAACAGAGAAAGAAGAAAAAAGTGGATGGCAGCGGGTGAAATGATCCAGCCAACCAATTAGAGTGGAGGAAGGTCACAGGAAGAGAGTCAACAGGATAAGGAGTGAAATCAATAAGGTGAGATACAGGAGGTGACCACAGGTGTACAGACAGCTCACCAGGTGTCCATCATTACTAAAAAGTCACATTCTTTGAAAAACGGACAGTAAGACAAGGTATAAGTCACACATCTGTAGAGGATCTGTACAGTGAAATCAGTCAGTGGGTTTAGTGACCGACAGGCCAACACACATCATGTGACGGAGACAGCCAGACACCCTGAGGGGAATTCTGAGAATTTGCAATTAGTGGACTGTCACAAATATACTCCAAGCTGTGAAGTGGTGCCCTCTTGTGTTTGTCTCTCATAGTTACATCTCTTGTGAGAAATTATAGAATAGAATCCATCCATCCATTTTCCAACCCGCTGAATCCGAACACAGGGTCACGGGGGTCTGCTGGAAGCCAATTCCAGGGCACAAGGCAGGAACCCATCCTGGGCAAGGTGCCAACCCACCGCAGTATAGAATAGAATCTCATTGCAAAATAAGTGTAGCCTGTCAAGTGACTTTCACTTCAATCCAGTATATAGTGCCTTTTTTTACATTTTTATACACATGATCAGCAGCAGCAGAGTAAGAGGTTCAAACCACTGGTCTCACACATCCAACTTTTCTCATTTCAATCCTTCTCATCTCAATCAGGATTTGCTAAAATAATAATAATAATACATTTTATTTATTTGTAGGCGCCTTTCTAAACACTCAAGGACACCGAACAATAATAATAATAATAATACATTTTATTTATATAGCGCCTTTCCCATGCTCAAGGCACTTACAGAATATAATAAAGAACGGCAGCGTATACAGTATATAGCATTGTACAAACCAGATAAATAAATAAAGAAGATTAAGACAGTGAATTCTGAAAAAAAAAAGAAACAGACAACATAATTGATGGTCTCGCACACACACACATACAGGTTACATTGGCAACTTTACAGAGAAGTAAACTGAGAGAAGGGTAATAAAGTCAAGTAGAGCTAAAAACCTTCCTGAACAGATGAGTTTTGAGTTGTTTTTTAAAAGAATTCATGGAGTCAGCTGACCTGATTAATTTTGGTAGGTCATTCCAGAGTCTGGGCGCTATACAGCTGAAGGCCTTGTCACCCATGGAGTGTAGATTAGTGTGGGGTACAACAAGATTGCCAGAATCAGAGGACCTTAGTGGGCGGGCAGGCACATAGTGATGGAGAAGGTCATTGATATAGTTTGGCGCGAGGTTATTTAAGTCTTTGTAGGTTATTAGTAGAATTTTATATTCAATTTTGTAAGACAAAGGGAGCCAGTGGAGATGGAGCAGGATGGGTGTGATGTGCTCGCTGCTGCTGGTTCGAGTAAGGAATCTTGCGGCTGAGTTTTGAATAAGCTGGAGCTGTGATTTAAGATTAGAAGGGGCACCTGCCAGTAGGGAATTACAATAATCAATGCGGGATGTGATAAAAGCCATGGACAAGTTTCTCAGCGTTAGGAAAAGGAGAGGAAGGAGCGAACACGGGATATTGTTACGGAGGTGAAAGTAAGAAAGTTTCTTAATGTGATTTATGTGGGTAGAATAAGAGAGGGAGGAATCAAAAATGACACCAAGATTTTTTACAGTAGAGGCAGGTCTGATGAGATCACCGCCAAGATGGACTGGGAAGGAGCTCATTTTATTAAGTTGCATTTTAGTCCCAATTTGCAGGAGTTCAGTTTTATTGCAATTTAATTTTAAAGAGTTTTGCTCCATCCAAGTTTTAATTTCACTAAGGCAGGGTGTGAGCTGAGAAAGCTCTGATGAAGTTCCACTTTTAACAGTGAAGTAGAGCTGGGTATCATCTGCATAAAAATGATAACCCAGTCCATAGCTACGGATAATATGGCCAAGGGGAAGCATATAAATACAGAAATGCAGAGGACCGAGGACAGAGCCTTGAGGGACTCCTTGTGTGACTGGCGCTGAGCTGGATCTGCTCTTGCCAAGACTAACAAACTCTTGCCTATCAGTCAGATAGGACTTGAACCACTGGAGGGCAGTGCCAGAGATACCCAGCATGTTCTCCATTCTGGACAGTAGGATGTCATGTCTGACCTGAGTGTCAAATGCTGCACTGAGGTCTAACAGAATTAATATGCTGGTTTGTCCAGAGTCTGCTGCCATAAGCAAATCATTGGTTACCTGTAGCAGAGCAGTTTCACAGCTATGCTGTGCTCTGAAACCAGACTGAAAGGGTTCCATCAAATTATTAGAGGTTAGGTAATTGGTGAGTTGGGAAGCTACAACACGCTCAAGAACTTTTGACAGGAAAGGTAGGTGGGAAATAGGCCGGAAATTGTTAAGATTGTCAGCATCAAGACCAGACTTTTTTAACGTTGGGGTTACAGAAGCAATTTTAAAAGTGAGCAGCACAGAGCCAGTGTCAAGGGATGAGTTTATTATTGTTGTAAACAGTCGGGATTATTGGCATGAAGGCAGGATTTAAGTAATGTGGTGGGGATGGGGTCCAGTACACAAGTAGTTGGCCTCATCTTGCAAAGTAGGTTATTAACAAACGCAGAAGTGACTGGTGAGAACTTAGAGAAGGAGCTGGATGGAGTGGGAAAACAGGGAGAGATATAAACAGATGATGTATTGATGTTAGTTGAACTATTTAGATTGTTAATTTTGGTTACGGAAAAAGTGGAGGAATTCCTCACAGACTTGAATAGAAGAGGTAGTTGGGCCAGATGCGGGTTCGAGTAGTTTATTAACTACAGAGAACAGAACCCTTGTGTTATCATGGCCACTTTCTATTATTCTGCCGTAATGGGTGTTCTTGGCAGTGGTTAGTGCTTCTCTGTAAGCTCTTTGGTGGTCAGAGAAGCCTGGATGTGCACGGTGAGGCCAGTCTTACGTGACATTCTCTCAAGGCGTCGGCCAGCTGCTTTCATAGATCGCAATTCTGAGTTATACCAAGGAGCTGAGCGTTTAAAGGAAACCTCCTTATGTTTTATAGGAGCTGTTTTATCTAATGCTGAATGAAGGGCTGAGTTATAGTGGTCAACAAGACTATCTAGTGTTGCTGAAATAGGTGAAGACAGTAAAGATCAGAAATGGATCCAGAAAGGATAGAGGGACAGATATTTTTAAGGTTTCTGTAAGAAATTTGTCGTTTACAGGTAAGAGGAGTGAAAGGCAGTGAAACAGTGAAAAATACTGCTTTATGGTCAGAGAGTCCCAAATCAGTGCTGTAAATGTTGGCAACAGATAGTCCAGAAGTGCAGATCAGGTCCAGTATATGACCACCAGAGTGGGTGGGAAAATCAACATGTTTGTGTCAAGTCAAAGCAGTCCAGTAAGGATAGGAATTCATTCCTCAGTTTAGATGTAGTAATGTCAATATGGATGTTGGAAATCACCAAGAAGGATAATTCTCTGAGAGTAAGAGCTTAGGTGGGTCAAAAGTTCAATCAGATTGGATAAGAAGGATGCATTGTATTTTGGGGGATGATAAAGAACAATGAGTGAGACAGGACCTGATTTCGTTATTAGTTTAAGAGCCAGGCACTCAAAAGACAATGGACAGTCAATCGGGATTCGTTAATGTTTAAGTCAGCTCTGACAATTACTGCAAGCCCACCGCCTTGTCTTGAGCTGCAAGGCTCTGTGTGGAAAGTGAAACCAATTGGAGTAATAATAAGTAATAAATAAGTAAAAATACAAAAGTTTAAAATCAGAAAGAGCAATTGTAATCAATGAGAAAAAGCAGTACTTAAGTTTAGATTTGAAAAATCAAAATGATTCAATATTTCTAAGCTTAGGTGGTAATGAGTTCCAAAGCTGTGGAGCAGAACAACTGAATGCTCTGCTCCCCATGGTGGTAAGACGGGGTGAAGGGGGACAGTGAAGTGGATGGAGGAAGAGGATCTAAGGGTATGGAAGGGAATGGCAACATGGAGGAGGTCAGACAGAAAATGGAGGGGCAAGGTTGTGGAGAGCCTTAAAAGTTAGTAGGAGAATTTTGAATTGAATTCTGAACTGAACTGGAAGCCAATGAAGCTGCTGCAAGACAGGAGTGATATGGTGAACAGAGGGGGGGTTCTAGTAGTGATGCGGGCAGCTGAGTTCTAGACCAGTTGAAGCTTATAAAGAGATTTGTGAGAAAGACCAAAGAAAGGGAATTGCAATAATCCAGATGAGAAGTGACAAGGTTATGAACAAGGAGAGGTGTGGGGGGAGTGAGGGAGGGGTGAATACAATTAATGTTACGCAAGTGGAAATATGCAGACCGGGTGATGTAATTGATGTGGGACTGAAATGATAAAGTACTGTCAAGGATGACACCCAGACCCAGACCCAGGGGAGACAGAGAAATTATCAATAACAAATGAAAAATGATCAGTTTTGGATAATGTTGATTTTGTACCAGTGAGGATAACCTCAGTTTTGTCATTATTTAATTTAAGAAAATTTGAAGAAAACCAGGATTTGATTTCTGCTATGCAATCAGTAAGTAAGTGCCAGCTGACAATCAGATGTCTGACTAGAGATGTGAATATTATACCCGTCATTATGCAGTCGTTAAGGATTCCTATAACACTACCCTTGTGCTCTACTGGTCACTCCATGGTTCTCTTTATTCCTGTATACAACAACCCCATCAGATCATGAGAAGGTGGACCAGAGTAGACACAGAAGTAGAAGCTACTGGACAGCTTTGACTTGATGGATTTGAATGTCTTTTAAACTGATACAGTGACACCCACACGTTCATCGGGCACAGTCACCTTATGTATTAGTGTGTGTGGACGAACAAACAAGCAAATAGTTTCATAAATTTTGATTCATTTCATTCAACCTATAGCTCAGCCATTTGCTCATCATGGGCCATTCATTTATAAGTCAATTCTCTGTGTGAATCTCTAAATTAACTACAAATGTAATGCAGTGTGTTCATACTAATCAGATGGTGGTGGTCACCGTTGATGGATGTATTAACATTGAAATGACATTTTTACTGCATGCTACCAGAGCTCACTGTTCTTCACATCCCATAATGCTATGGGGGCCCTGCATTTTCTCTATGAGTCACAAACTGCACATCCAGATGTGTTTGTTATTGTTACTGGGATTTCAGTCCTGCAAACTCCAGAACTGTTCAGTTTCAATTTTTACCAACATGTGATGTACCAACAGAATCTCATTTACACAAACCGCTGGGGCACTACAAAGCCAACCTCAGCGCACCAAGGCACTGCAGACCCTCTCACTGTTACAGTAAAGCAAACACAAAGATTACTGCCCTAAATGAACCAAGGAGCTCAAAGGCAGATGAGAACCTGACCAGGTTGGTGTTTGCTTGGGCTCTGCAGAACTGTCTGGATCACTTAGTTTGGAATGTGTTCTAGGAGTCCACCATGTATGGACATGTTACCCACTTGGGAGGAGTACTCATCATCTGTCACTGAATACTTCGACAAGTGCCCCGAGTGACGTCACTGCCTTCAAAACTACACCAGTCTGGATGTTTCTAGACTGACCCATGATTTTGTTAAACATAAAATTAGTTTTTATCCTTCATATTTTATATTCAATAATACTTAAATACTTTGTTTTTTGTTTTACATCTTTTCCCTGACCATTGTCATCCTGAGAGTTTTGCTGCCTGGATACAATGTTGGGTTGTTAAGAGCTTATTTCAGAAATTGCACCTTATGGACATTATTAGGATGGCATCTTAAATACCAGCGCATGACAGAAGATAAACTAAACTGCGGTGGTATAGCAGGCTGCTTGCTGCTTGTGTTGGTCGACACATTTACAAGACAAAAGACGCTGATGGAGAGGTGCGTAGGATTTAAGGTGGGCCGGGTTTGTGAGTTTTTTCATAGGCTTTGGTAATTCTAGTGTTAAAGTGAAAAAGGTTCAACTCAATCTCTCAACTTCAACCCTTCTCATAGCCCATTTTTCTCATTCCCTAGTTAGCCAAGTCGCTCTTCTCTAGACGTTCTCTGGCACTGCTATGTCCTTGTTTGTATATTTGCACCAAAAGCTACACACAGTACTGCAGATGAGGCTCACCAGTGTGTTACAAAGCTTAAGCACAACCTCCCTTGACTTGTACTTTACATATAAGGGTGCTATATAACTTGACATCCTGTTAGCCTTCTTAATGGCTTGTAAAATACTGCATGGATGTAAATAATAAACAGTCTCCTGTGACTCTTATGTCCTTCTCATAAGCATACTTTCAAGTTTCAGACCTCCCATTTTGTATGCACATCTAAACATTTTTACCACCTTCATGTAATACTTCACAATTACTTTACATATTTAATTCACAAATCCTCCCAAGCCTTTGTGCTGTCCAAGTCTTTCAGTAATAATTCAATTGATTCTGCATTATCTGCCAACCCACCTAGTCTGGTATTAACCAGAAACGTAACTAACTGATTTTATAAATATTACAACCATTTTTTAATATTCTTACCTAGATAGTTTATGTGTATTAAAAAAAAGAGAAGCAGTCCCAGCATGGACCCCTGATAGAAAGCAACTTTTCAACAATCACCTAATTCTGATTAGGTTTCTCAAAACTGTTTGCTTCCTGTATTTGAACAAAGTTTGCACTAACTTAAACACCTTCAGTTTGAATTCTCAATTCATTTAGTTTCACACTAACCCTCATGTGGCATCTTATTAAATGCTTTCTTAAAGTAAATGATAAATAATATCATATGCTCCCTTTTGATTGATTGTATCCTTTTGTTCCTTCCTCATTGAATTCCAGCCTGTTTGTAAAACACAAAACTTCCTCGTCTGAACCCATATTGAACTGTTTCAGTAATACTCTTGTTCCTGACATGTGTTGCTCAATAAGCCTTAATAGTGTATTAACAGTTTCTTCCATTAATTTACCTGTGATGCACATTATGCCTTACTGGCATGTAGTTCCTTCAATCTAATCTATCATCTTTATATATAATAGGATACTAAGCTTATTCACTAGCTGCCAGTCTTTACAAATTTTTCCACTGTGGTGAGCATTTTGAAAAAGGTTTAAATCTGCACTGACTGACCCTCCTTAAGTACTCTTCTATAAAAGATATCTGGTCCTGGTGATTTGTTAGATTTCAACTTATTCAATTTAAGCAGCACTTCTCCCCTCTACAATTTTCAAGTCACTAAGTACTTCCTTAGTAGTCCCTGTTCCTGATGGTGGTTATTGACCTCTGCACACAGATAGACTTCAGTAAAATGCGTGTCTACTAGAAGATGTAACAAAGCCTTTACACAAGTACAAAGGCAAAAGTCCTGGGATCAAATCCCTTTTTTTTGTTAAACTAAATACCTTTGTTGCAGGCTACTTTCCACATAAATATACTTTAATAAAAATTAAAGGAACACTTTGAAAACACATCAGATCTCAATGGGGAAAAAAATCCTGATGGATATCTCTACTGATATGGATGGGATAATGTGTTAGGAATGAAAGGATGCCACATTGTTTGATGGAAATGAAAATTATCAACCTACAGAGGGTTGAATTCAAAGACACCCCGAACATCAAAATGAAAAAATGATGCAGCAGGTTCGTCCATTTTGCCAAAATTTCATTTCAGCAACTCCAAATCGTACTCAGTAGTTTGTATGGCCCCCATGTGCTTGTATGCATGCCTGACACGTCCTGGACAGACTGAGGTGCCACCTGGCGGCGCCGGATGGACTGAAACATAATGTCTCAGAGGCGTTCTATTGGATTGAGATCAGGCGAGTGAGTATGGGGGGCCAGTCAATCTATCAATTCCTTCATCCTCTAGGAACTGCCTACATACATGAGGCCGGGCATTGTTGTGCACCAGGAGGAACCCAGGAGCCACTGCACCAGTGTAGGGTCTGACAATGGGTCCAAGGATTTCATCCCGATACCTAATGGCAGTCAAGGTGCTGTTGTCTAGCCTGTAGAGGTCTGTGCATCCCATGGATATGCCTCCCCAGACCATAACTGGCCTACCACCAAAGCGGTCATGCTGAACGATGTCACAGGCAGCAGAACGTTCTCCACAGCTTCTCCAGACCCTTTTCACTCTGTGACATGGGTGCTGCTGTCATCTGTGAAAAAACAGGGCGCCAATGGTGGACCTGCCAATTCTGGTATTCTATGGTAAAAGCCAATCAACCTCCACGGTGCTAGCCGGGCAGTGAGCACAGGGCCTACTAGAGTACCCGGGAGAGGATGACTGAACAGAGTGAAGCGTTTCTCTGAGTGGCCAGTGAACTTCTCTCTCACCCTCCTGTACTGGACTGTCATGTCCTCCTGTGCCCCATCATCACCTTTCTATTTATGTTGGCTTTCCCTTGACACTCATTCTGTTTGGTTTTTACTTGTCCTCTTGTTTTCACTGCAATTTTGAGAAGCTGTGACCACACTGTAAGTCCTGAATGATGGACAGAAATCCTAGTTTGTCATTTTACTGTCAACAACGGTGACAAATTCCTGTCCAGTGGAAGTGCCAGCTTCCTCTTACCAGTCGGGATGACCTGACAGACAGAAGACACTACCAGGAATGTAGTGCCATTAAGGGAAGCATTGGTATTGAGTTGAAATCATGTTTGAGTTCAAATGCTAGCAGCACCTTGCTGTTCAGTGTCACCCCTAAGTGTCCCACTGTACTTGTAGTCATCATGTCACTTACTGAGATGCAGGCTGTTTCCATCTGTCTGTCTGTCTCCTCATGTCCTCACTTCTCTCTCTCTTTATCTCCACAGCCTCTCCTTATGTGGTCTCACCTCTAGATGTTGTCCAGCTCTCTCCTCAGTCCTCTCTTCTCCATACTCACAACTGACTGAATTAACCCTGGATAACAGCAACATGGGAGATTCTGGAATGGATCAGCTGTGTGAGGGGCTAAGGAGTGAAACCTGTAAATTAGAGAAATTAAGGTGAGTGAATACAAATTGTGTGCGTGTACATGTGTGTGTGTGTGTGTTTGTGAGTGTGTGCATATATTGAATTTTTTTTCTTTCACCAGGAGGTGCTGATCCTCATCCCTGCAGCTTCCCTCCTGCTTTTTAAATGCATGCTGAAGTTCACAGTCTGATGAATCTTCATGGCTACATTGAGTGATAAACAATTGGCCTTTTTTATGTTATGCAGATTATTGTTTATTATCACATATGAAAGAAAATCAGGGCTTTAATAGGGGTGTCATTATAATTTTTTTTAAACGCACCACCATCCGAATTCTTGGCATGTAGTAAAGCTGATGGATTTCAACTAAGAAAATAGTTGATGCTCAATGAGGTGCACAGTGGCTCAGAAAGGGGAGAAGGGGCATTTTACAAAACAGGAATTTTTACATTTTAAGCGTGGATACAAATTAGTGCCTACATTTACTTTTATGTTTTTAATTCCACTGGAAATTTAGCTGCAATGTCAAGGGCACTGGAAAAAAATGTCTGATTGCTGGTTATGTCAGATTATTAGAAATGACACTACACCATCTTTACTAATGATTTATCTTCAAAAGATACATATACTGTGATAAGCTGCCCGGACGCAAACAGACGGACACCATATTCAAGTCCCACACGTTTATTGTACATTATATTTACAATGTCCAAGTGCACCAACCCAGTGCCAAAGCACCAATCTCCCCCAAAGTCCAGGCTCTCACACTCTCTGCCTGCTCGTCAGGCCGCCTCCTCTCTCCTGCCTCCAAAACCTTGTCCACTCCTCACCCGACTCCAGTCCTTCTCTGCAGGGAGGCGGCCCCTTTATAAGTGCCCGGATGGTGCTCCAGGTGATCCCCGACACTCCCTAGACACTCCCTTGTGTGGCGGAAGTGCCGGCTGTGTTCCCGGAAGCCCTCCGGGTGTTCCCAAACTTCTTCCCCCTAGTACTTCCTGGTGTGGCGGAAGTGTTGGGGTTCCGGGTCCTTCAGGCATGGGGGCACCCCCTGGCGGAGACCGCGGGCCCCTACAGGGTTGGGCTTCCAAGCCTGCACCCGTGGTCCTTAAAGGAACCAGGGCGGCCGTCCCCTCGTGGTCCGAAGGAGGAATGAGCCCTCCTCCTGTCCTCCTGGGCGTCCCGGCTGGGCACCACCCCCAGCCGCATGCCACAGTACCCCACCACAAGCTGAGACCCCTGGGCCCAGCGGCCAATCCCGCGAGGGCAGGTTTTTCCTCGGCGGGAAGCCGACACACTTCGTTCCAGGGTCCGGTCCTATAAAAAAAGAAGACAGAACAAGGGGCGGAGACGCTGCCCTGACGCCGCCACTTGGCGTCTCTCTGACGTCTATACGGGCAACGCTCCCCCTTTGACCGGCACCCCGGTGCTTGCCAGCTCGGCCCCCCTTTCGTGGCACCCTTGCCCCTCGTGGTGGGACACCGGATGGGACCGCACGCGCGCCGTCTCCTCAGCCTTCCGTGGGTTTGCCCTCTGCACCCGCAGAGGGCGGCCCTTCTCCAAACGTGAGCATCCAGCCTCACGTTTGCCCTTATCGGAGGAACCGGTCATTCTTCCCTCGGCTCCTCCTTTTACTCTTGGACGCGTTGACGGACTGGGTCTCCTTATAGCGTAAAAAGAGACCCCGTCGCGTCTGCGTCCCTTTAACTCGCCTCGAGGCTGGCTTAGGGCAGAGGGCGTTAGGACCCAGGGCACTTAACAGCCCAAGTCCTGCTAGCCCCCTCACCCTGCACGCAGCACTCACCACCATATCTCCTGTAGAGATCCCCCTTTTGGACTCCGATTACGGGGTGCACGGATCCTGTCGGTGGGACCTCCAACATGCTGTACGGGATCGATTAAACTTACCGTTCCTGACGTACCTCTCCGGCCGAAGGTTTGCTCGCCGCGCCGTTTTGTCCGCTCTTCCAGCGCCTCCTCTGACGCGACAGGCTTCCCATCCAGCATCTGCTCCCCAGCACGGAGGGCACCTAGCACTTGTGGATGCGACTCCACAGAACACTGATCAACCGCCAGCGCCTGTAGAGCCGCAGACATGGACAAAAGTACAGCCAGCAGTGAGCCTTCCTTATTGTCAGCTACAGCTGCTGGCTGCTCTTTAGGGCACTTTGAAGAACGCGCGCACCCAGCTGCACGTCCTCACTTATTGGAGGAACTGGCTTCCCCAAGCCGCTTCCTCCGTTTACTGTGGGCACGCCCGCGACAGTTCGGATCTGCCTATTGGAAGAGGGCAGACCAAGCCCCGCTGGCGTCCGGAGCTTCATGGGGTCCAGTCTCCCTTACCTTCCCCGCTGTGCCTCTCCGTCCAGGGAGCTCCTGCAAGCGCGCCGATCCCCTCCTGCCTGCGGCTGTTGATCCGACGCCACTGCCCATCCCCTCCTGAGTCCAGCGTCTCCTCCGCCCGGAGGGCACATCGCTCCGGGCTCCGGCAGCGACAGCATGAGCTGGATCTCGCTCTGCAGCTCCTGCATTATCACTGCCAAAGAGGAAGAGACAGTCGGCGGTGTGCTTACCCTTCCAGGCGGCGCCCACTCGCCGACTGCTCTCCGTGGGCTCTTTCCTGCAGCCCACTCGGGTGTCTTTGGAGCACCGGGACAGACATTCCCTGCTCTCGCCCTCCAACCCAATCGCTGGGTGAGAGGACAGGGAACGCTGTCCAGTCCCCATGCCTGTTATGAGGAGGGACTCCTGGGTCCGTCGCCCATTTTGGCCTACTACTTGCCCCTGGGTGCGGCGCCATTCTGCTCTTGGAGTTGCAGCTCCATACCTTCTGCAGCTCTCCCGACTGCGCCTCCCGCGCTGCCGACGGCCCGTGGACCGGCACACCTCTGCCACAGACACGGATACCGGGCATACCTGCCGGTAACAAAAGAGGGAGTCCTACCCCGATAGGGCAGGACCGATGTTATGCAGGGCACTCACCTCCCCGGATCCCGTCATCCTGCCGTATCTGCTGCACACTGGTCTTTTCCTTCAGCGATACCGTCCTGGCCGCCGTTTCCGACAGCACGTCGGTCCGGCGTCTGCTGCCACTCCAGCCACCGCCCGTTGGTGCCCTCCTCCCGCACCCAGGGATCAGAGCCTTTTGGCAGACCACTGGCAGTCCCAGGGGAGTTGTGCATGCGTCGCTCCCGGCGGCGCGTGTGGGGGTTCCGCTGCTGCGCCGGGGCTGCTCACAGAACATTTTTTCTCTCTACAGGTTCCTGCCTTGATACCAGGCAGGACCCATCCTGCCGACTACGCCACTGTGATAAGCTGCCCGGACACAGACAGACGGACACCATATTTCAAGTCCCACCACACGTTTATTGTACATATATTTACAATGTCCAAGTGCGCCAACCCAGTGCCAAGCACCAATCTCCCCAAAGTCCAGGCTCTCACACTCTCTGCCTGCTCGTCAGGCTGCCTCCTCTCTCCTGCCTCCAAAACCTTGTCCACTCCTCACCCGACTCCAGTCCTTCTCTGCAGGGAGGCGGCCCCTTTTATAAGTGCCCGGATGGGCTCCAGGTGATCCCCGACACTCCCTAGACACTCCCTTGTGTGGCAGAAGTGCCGGCAGTGTTCCCGGAAGCCCTCCGGGTGTTCCCAAACATCTTCCCCCCAGTACTTCCTGGTATGGCGGAAGTGTTGGGGTTCCGGGTCCTTCAGGCATGGGGGCACCCCCTGGCGGAGACCGCGGGGCCCCTACAGGGTTGGGCTTCCAAGCCCTGCACCCGTTGTCCTTAAGGAACCAGGGCGGCCGCCCCCTCGTGGTCCGAAGGAGGAATGAGCCCTCCTCCTGTCCTCCTGGTTGTCCCGGCTGGGCACCACCCCCAGCCGCATGCCACAATACATATGTATGTGTTTTGACCTTGTATATTAGCAAAGGCTGACTGATTGTTACACCTACTTACACTGAACTTATGGGCTCCTGCAAAAACAGTCCTGATGTGACCACACTGTAAGTCCTGAATGACGGAGAGAAATCTTAGTTTGTCACTCTACTGCAACAACAGTGACAAACTCCTCTCCAATGTAAGTGCCAGCTTCCTCTCACAAGTCAGGATGACCTGACAAACAGAGGACACTACCAGGTATGTAGTGCCTTTATGGGCAGCATTGGCACTGAGTTGAAATTGTATATATATAACATTATAGTGGTGGTCGGCTGGGGGCTGTGCCCAGCCGCGACACCTGGAACGACCAGGAGAGGGGACTGTGCCTCTCCTGGACCACGAGAGGGCAGCCTCCTTGGTTGGTATGGTGGCCACGGAAATTGAGCATGGGAGGGGGGGTGCCCAGAACGATTAAGGATCCCTGGACACCAGCACTTCCGCCACACCCAGAGATGCTGGCGGAAGGACTACCAGGGTCACCCCGGTGTACTTCTGGGTGCTCATGCAGCAATTCCGCAACACAGGAAGTTCATCAGAGGGCACCTGGAGCATTGTCTGGGTGTCAGAAGGGAAGAGGACAGAGCTCGGAGGAGAAGTGTGGAGGCTTTGCCCCATGCTCACTTCACAATAAAACACCCCCTTCCCCCCACCCCGGGGGCACGCCATGTGCCACCCTCTGCACATCTCTGCCACTCGCATTGTGAAGGGTGTGGCTGAACGCACGCCTTGGAGATGCGGATGGATCACCTGCTTGCTTACTGCTCCTCCTACCATGCTGCATGTTCTGCTTCTCGTGCTGCGCGTCGATCATTTCAAAGCCTGTAACACAGTTGTCCTTTTGTCTCACTGCTTTGTCATGTGGGACGTTAAAGTGTCTCTTGCGGAACTCGCTTCGCTTGCTTACCCCCCCCCCCCCAAGTGCCCAGGCATCTGCCACTTCGCATCTTTGCCACTTGCGTTGTGAAGGTGGGGGGGGGGGGGTGAATGCAGCTGTACAGCAGCTGTCCTTTTGTCTCACTGCTTTGTCTTGCGGGACATTAAAGTGTCTCTCGCGGGACGTCAAAGTGTCTCTCGCGGGACGTCCGGGCTGATTGTTACTTTCCTTATTTTCTGAATTTGCACATGGATTATTATTGTTCTGTTGTACATTCATTTTTGCCTTCTTTTCTCTCCAATGCTTTTGTGTCTCTTTTCGACGCACTCCTCTTTCTTCTTCGCTTAGTCGTTCATGTGCCATCCAGAACGTATCACATTTTTAAGAGCTGGGAGCACATGAAGTGTGTGTGCCAAAAGCATTCCAACAGGCGAGGTTAGATGTCCCTGAACTTGTTTGAAATTGTTTGTAAGTAGGGCGTGTCGTGCAAAAGTCACTGTCTCATGGGTCCTGCTTCCTAAGGTTGTAATGTCTAGTCTCGCGTTTCGTCAAAGTGTCTCTCCGAGATGATCACGTCTCGACCCAAGATTTTTTTTATATAATAGATAGATATAACAATACTAGGGGGCTCCGCCCCCTGCTC
Organism: Erpetoichthys calabaricus; assembly: GCF_900747795.2. NCBI lineage: Eukaryota > Metazoa > Chordata > Cladistia > Polypteriformes > Polypteridae > Erpetoichthys > Erpetoichthys calabaricus. The sequence goes on along the minus strand of NC_041394.2, from coordinate 344,468,809 downwards.
GCTTCGCTCGCCAACCCCTGGTGTTGGGGCATGACAAAGAGTGAGATGTATGAATGAGATATAGAATAGTGTGAAGGTGTGGATGATGCATATAGAAAGCAAACAATAAGTGCTTGGCACAGTGTAATGGGTTTATTGGAATATTTCTTTGTACAAAACATTAGTAGTAAAGATGGTGTCTTGTCCTTGAATGAGTCTTCCTTGGCATGGAGCATTTATAACTTTAACTTTAGCGTCAGATGAACGTCGAACTCGTGAGAAGGCAACATAAAGTTGTCCATGTCCAAAAACGGGTTCAGAGAGGTAGATGCCAAACCTTGTCCATGGTTTGTCCTTGTGATTTGTTGATGGTCATGGCAAATGCAGGTTTAATGGGGAACTGTCGGCGTTTCAATGTAAAAGTTAATTCCAGGTCAGAACTTGTAAGGTCAATTCTAGGAATCAGAACAGTATTGTTAGCATGTGATCCTGTAAGAACTGTCGCTTGAATAACATTGTGTGTCATGGTGTTGACGACTAAACGTGTGCCATTGCATAAACCCTGTTTAGTGTTAAGGTTTCTTAATAGCATAATTATTGTTCCGTTTTTAAGGCTAAGATTGTGTTGTGGTCATCCGGCTGGGTTAATAGTGTTCAAATATTCTAAGGGGAAATTAAGATGGTCATTGTCGTCATCAAAGTCAAGTTTGTCAGAGCTTAGAAAGAGCCGTGCCTCTCCAGGAAGTAATGAAATGACATGGTTATTAATGTGATTAATATTAATATTTTTTGGACATAATATAGTCCGTTGTGTTAAAAGGGGTATTTGGTCTAATGAGATTGCTGTTCCAAATATCTCCGTAAGTAAGTCGTCGCAGATAAAGGGTTGAGGAATTGTAATAATATCTGGGTGAAGTACATCTGTATTGGCCAATTGTCCGCGTAACATTTTTTTGAACCGTGTTGTAGGTTCCCGACGTGAATTTTTTTTTGTTTTTGATGCGGGTGCGTGTTTGTGGTCCCGTTACTCGAGCCGTCTAGTTTTGTACCCGTGATCGTATCGTTAGGAATATGGATAAGTAATAAGGAGGATCGCACTCACTGTTAATATGCGGACTGTTCGTTTCTTTGTATTATCACCAATCAGGTCTCGCGCCTGTATATGTATTGTAGTTCGCTCTCTTGTTGTTTATGTATGACGTCGTCGCGTATTTTAAGGTGGAAAGAATAATAGCTGGGCGCATGGCATGTGGAGCAATAGCTAAGCACTGTCTAAAATCTCCTCCTAATAACAGTACCTTTCCTCCAAAGGGTATATTATTATTTATCAACGTTTGTAGAAGTTTATCAATTGTGTTGAGTAAGTGACTGGATGCCATTGTAAATTCATCTATAATTAATAGTGTGGCAAGACGGATGTCACGTGCATTGTTACTGTTCATTTTCATAGTGGACACCGATGTTTCTGTGATTGAGACTGGTATATTGCCTTTTGGTGGCCTGATATTTACTCCGGTATATGCAAAAGCAAATGAACTATTGTAGGATCTAATGCAGTTCGTAAAGTTTTTACTTTCAGGTACTTCGTTAGTTAGAAGCTTCTGTAGATATGCAGGATATGAATGTAAAGGAGGCAGTCTAATTTGACCCTTGTGACAACAACGTGTAAATTCATTACTTGTATTGCCAGTTGTTTCTTCAGGGAAGTTAAGTGAATGACAATGATTGCAGATGACATTCATTAATCCCAATGAATTTTCATGAATAGTGGACTTATTATTGAACGCGTTGTCAGCTAACTGGCGCAATCGTTTAGCAGGTGTCTGTCGTTGATGTCCTTGACGTGTATGTTTTGCTTGTGCCGTTTGAGAGGCGCGTCTTTGTATGTGCAGGATTTGGGACGTGCTATTCTGGAGCTGTAATCGATTTGCCTGTGCTGTAGTTTTGAACCCTTGCTTATTTGAGCTTTGCGTTTTTTGGAGCCGAGACATTTTTTCTTGGCGCGTAGCCTCACTTTTTTTTTATCTCTGTTAGTGGAGGGGGTGTTTGTGTGTGGTGGGTCTGAATCGTCTTTTTTGTGTGCGTACCGTTTCGTGTGCTATGTGGCGCTTGCGTCTGACTCCTTTCTTTTTGGTTTTTCTAGGGGCGCGTCGCCTCATTTCTTATTTCAGTTACTGGAGGGGGGCTTTGTGTGTCGTGGGCGTCTGAGGAGGGGGGGTGTTGCTTGGAGGGGGTGGTGGGATTGGTGGGGCGCGAGCGGCTTCTTTTTTTTGTGTGCTAGGGCTTGTTGAATCCTCCTCTTTGTGTGTGTCCCGTCCGTTGCTTGTAGGGGGGTGGGGTTGCTTGGAGGTGGGGGTGGGATTTGTGGGGTGCGAGCAGCTTCTTTTTTTTGTGTGCTAGGGGCTTGTGGAATCCTCCTCTTTGTGTGTGTGTCCCGTTTCGTGTGCAATGGGTTTCGTGCGGCGCTGTGTGCGTCGCCGGCGTCTGACTCCTTTTTTCTGTGGTCGCGGCGCCTCAATTCTTGGGGCGCCTGCGCAGTACATCTTTTGCGTCCACGGCCCATGGCCGGATGTCCCCTGCGTCCATCCGGTTTACCATTCTCGGTTAGTAATGTGGATTAAACAGCTGAGAACAGAGCCATTCTTTCTCACTATTTAATTGTGCTGCTCTACATTCAAGATATTCAACTCGCCCTACAAGTACAGTAGCATTTTGGGCTTTACGGAGGGCTGGCTTAAACCTGATATACCTGACACTGTGTTAATGCTGCATGGATTTCATCTTATTCAAGCAGACACAGACACAGTGTGCTGTGTAAAAAAGTCAGGAGGGGAAATGGTATAAAAGGGAGCAGATTACAGTTTAAACTGCAGTTTGTAATTCAGACATTGAAATTCTGGCCCTCCGAATTTGTCCACGTTATTTGCCCAGGGAGATAAATGACATCCTCCATATTATATTTATATTTTATATTCCTCCCTCCACAAATGGGGACCTAGCAATGAAAATGCTGCATTTTGTCACCAACACTTTAACGATGACTCACTCCAGCTCTGCAGTTATAATATGTGGTGACTTCAACCATGTGACTTAGGAACAAAAACTGACAAATTTGAATCAATATGTGGCCAGTTCCACTCAAGGAAATAACAACCTGGGCTTGCTGTATTTGGATGTTAAAGATGCCTTTCAATGTAAATTACTGGCACCTTTAGGCAAATCTGGCCACAATGTGATTGATTCCTCTTACTCCTAGCTACAAATCTGTTATTAGACAGCCACTTATTTCATCCAGAATAGTAAGGAAGTTGAGCCTGGAGGCTGAAATGGCACTGAATGACTGCTTCCAACTGGGAAATGATGTATGAGTCACATGGGGATAATATTGAGGGACTCTGTCACTGCATCATAGACTACATTAACTTCTGTGTTGACACAATGGAAACCGCAAAGACAGTGTGTTACTTTCAAAACAACAAGCCCTAGATTGCAAAGGAGCTAGAACGTTCTCCTGAATGAGAAAAAGAAAAAAGCATTCAAATCATTGACGACAAGGGTCCAAAGGACATACAGCATGTGCTGAAGAAAAAGCTGAACAAAGGAAAGGAAGGTTACAAAGCTTATATAGAAAAACTAACTAATTTAGAATAACATAAAAGATGTCTGCAGTGGACTGGATATAATTCCTGGACTCACTCAAGCAATCCAGGGCTTAAGTGCTAGGACAGCGTTTCTCAACCTTTAAGTATTTGCGACCCGAGTTTTCATAACAGTTTTAATTGCACCCCCCTAACGTTTTTTTTGAAAGGAGCCTACTAATAACAATTTGTTCTTTTTAATTAATGATATATCTTTATTTCTTTTTTTCACATCTTTGTGCCCTCCTAGGGGGGCCCGTCCCACAGTTTGAGAACCACTGTGCTAGGAGGAGATGTAGACAAAGTTAACACCCTGAAATAATTTTTTAATTAGATTTTCCCTCCTATGCCACCTTCTTCCAATGAAGAGTCTCCCCACACCATCCCTACTATATCAACAACTACTACCACATCAACTCAGTGAGGACTCCACCTCTGACTATCAGTATCAGTCCATAACTGAAGATCAAATGAGAAGATAACTGAGGAATCCACATACAGGAAAAGGCACAGAACCAAATGGAGTGAGTCCTTGAGTTCTTAAGGACCCGTGTTGACCAACTTTGTGGTGTCCTCTGTCACCTGTTCAGAATGTCCCTAAGGCTCCAGAAAATGCCGTTGCTGTGGAAAACACCCTACAGTGTTGTTGTTCTAAATAAGGCAGGCACCTCTTCACCTGATGACTACAGGCCAGTGTCCCTTTTGTCTCACATCATGAAGACCTTTGAGAGGCTGGTCTTGGACTATACGAGTCCTCTTGTGCTAAACCACCTGGACCAAATGCAGTTTGCCTATCGGACAAATATTGAAGTGGAGGATGCAATTATCTGTCTACTTCACATGGCTTATTCTCTCCTGGATAAAGCTGACAGATTTTATGTTATTTGATTTCTCCTGTGCCTTCAATACCATCCAGCCATTCCTATTAAGGGGTAAACTCAGAGATATGTAAGTGGATGAGCCTGTGGTTGTCCTGATAATGGACTATCTGTTAAGCAGACCGCAGTCTGTGAGACTCAAGGACTGGGTGAGCAACACAGGAGCACTGCAAGGAACAGGTCTGTCTGCTTTACTCTTCACTCTGTTCACCTCCATCTATAAATATAACAACAGGTCATGACACTTGCAGAAATTCTCAGATGACTATGCACATATGGAATGTATTGATAAAGTGGATGAAACAGAGGAGATGAGTCACAGGACAAACTTTATTTCTTGGTGCAAATTTGTTGTCTGCATCTTAACATCAGCAAAACCAATGTTATTAGAACATTAGAACACTCTAGACGAGAACAGGCCATTCAACCCAACAAAGCTCCCAGTCCTATCCATTTCTTTCTTCCAAAAAACACTGAGTTTTGAAAGTCCCTAAAGTCTTATTGTCTACCACACTACTTGGTAGCTTATTCCAAGTGTCTGTCGTTCTTTGTGTAAAGAAAAACACAAAATGTTTGTGCGAAATTTACCTTTAACAAGTTTCCGACTGTGCCCCGTGTTTTTTCAATTCAATTCAATTCAATTCAATTCAATTCAATTTTATTTGTCATTTAGCAGAACATCCAAGATGTGCTGCAGAACGAAAATACGATGCACAAAACATTAATAAAAACACATAGTTAAAATCAGCCTACAATAAAATACTAAAATGCTTCATTTAAAAGACGAACGGCAGTAGGAAAAAAACTGTTTTTAAACCTGGTAGTTCTACATTTCAGGCTGCGGTACCTTCTGCTTGAGGGCATGAGGGAAAAGAGTTCAGAGGCAGGATAAGTAGGGTCTCTAGAAATCTGCATAGCTCTGGCCAGACAGCGTTGTTTTGCCAAATCTTGTACATTTGGCAACGGGGGCTCCAATGATCCTCTCCGCAGCCCTCACCACTTTCCTCAGTGCTTTCCAGTCCGAAGCGCTGCAGCTCTCCTGCCACAGAGAGCTGCTGCTGGTTAGCACGCTCTCTATGGTGAGGACTGACTTACTGAGATGGGCCCTCTTTAGCCTCCGCAGAAAGATCAAGCGCTGGTGAGCTTTCTTGATGACGGAGGAGGTGTGCAGGGACCAGGTGAGGTTGTTCGTCACATTAACTCCCAGGAACTTAGTAGACTGCACAATTTCCACAGCAGTGTTCTTAATGTAGACCGGGATGTGTATCAGCTGTTTCTTCCTGAAGTTGATCACCAGTTCTTTTGTTTTTTTGACATTCAGTATCAGATTGTTTTTATCACACCATTCCACAAATGACTTCACCTCCTCTCTGTAATCCCCTTCCCCGTCACCTCGAATGAGACCCACCACTGTTCTTGATGAACTCATTTTAAAATAACAGTCTCGATTCACTGAACTAATTCCCTTCATAATTTTAAACACTTCAATCATGTCACCTCTGAATCTTCTTTTGCTTAAACTGTAAAGGCTCAGCTCTTTTAATCTTTCTTAATTCATCCCCTGTAGCCCTGGAATCAGCCTAGTCGCTCTTCTCTGGACCTTTCCTAGCTCTGCTATGGCCTTTTTGCAGCCTGGAGACCAAAACTGCACACAGGACTCCAGATGAGGCCTCACCAGTGTGTTATAAAGCTTCAGCATAACCTCCTTGGACTTGTACTCCACACATCAGGGCGATATATGACCTAACATTCTGTTAGCCTTCTTAATGGCTTGTGAACACTGTCAGGAAGTCAATAGTGTCAAGTCCACTAAGACTCCTAAATCCTTCTCATAAGGTCTACCCTCGATTTTCCGACTTCCCATTGTGTATTCAAACCTAACATTTTACTTCCTATGTGTAATACTTTACATTTACTGACAATAAATTTCATCTGCCACAAATCTGCCCAAGCCAGTGCATTGTTCAAGTCCTTCTGTAATAATATAACGGATTTCAAATTATCTGTTAATCCACCTATCTTGGTATCATCTGCAAACTTAGCCAGCTTGTTATTCATATTCCTATCTAAATCATTTAAATATATTATAAATAGCAACGGCCCCCACAGTAACCCCCGTGGAACACCAATCTTAACATCTGCCAATTCTGATGAGGTTCCTCACACCATCACTCTCTGCTTTCTGTGTCTGAGCCAATTCTTCACCCATCTAAAAACATCACCCTGAACTCCCACTTCTCTTAGTCTGATGCCCAACCTCTCATGTGGCACCTTATCAAATGCTTTCTGAAAGTCAAGATAAATAATATCATATGCTCCACTTTGATTGTATCCATTTGTTGCCTCCTCATATAATTCCACTTTTACTGCACCAAAGATCCCCTATGTATGGTAACTATTCAGGGAGTGAGTTGATCCTCTCCAGTGACAGGTTGGACTGATCTCGGAAAATAGAGGAACCATAGGAGAAAGGGAAAAACAGGCTCTTTTTCCTTAGTAGACTGTGTTCCTTTAATGTGAGAAGTGACATCCTTCACATCTTCCATAATTCTGTAATCGTCAGTGTGATGTATTATGCTATGGTGTACTGGTCTGGTAACATCACTTCCAATGAGGCCCACTGAATCAATATCCAAATTATAAGGGAAAGCTCAGTTATAGGACACACTCTGGACCATCTGGAGGTCGTTCCGAAGGAGAGAATAATAAGAAAACTGAGTACCTCTATGAACAATGCTGCACATCCTCACTCTGACACACTAACACCAAGGACTTTTAGACAACAAATTATTTAGTAGAAGTGTGTCAAGAAACATGACGGGGGCTCCTTTATATCAACAACAATATGTCTGTATAATGCCTCACTGGGACTGTGGCAGCAAAGTCAGAAGTTTTCTTCCTTTATAATTTTTTTTTTTTTTTTGCTTTTTAGTCATTCTGGTTTGTGTTTGGACAATATGTGTATATTTATTTATTTGATTGTTTACTTTATCTATCTACATATTTATGTATTTATTTATTTAAAGAGCTTCTGTAAAAAGCCAAATTTCCATTGGGAACAGATAAAGTTCTATCTATCTACAGTAGTGTGAAAAACTATTTGCCCCCCTTCCTGATTTCTTATTTTTTTGCATGTTTGTCACACAAAATGTTTCTGATCATCAAACACATTTAACCATTAGTCAAATATAACACAAGTAAACACAAAATGCAGTTTGTAAATGGTGGTTTTTATTATTTAGGGAGAAAAAAAAATCCAAACCTACATGGCCCTGTGTGAAAAAGGAATTGCCCCCTGAACCTAATAACTGGTTGGGCCACCCTTAGCAGCAATAACTGCAATCAAGCGTTTGCGATAACTTGCAATGAGTCTTTTACAGCGCTCTGGAGGAATTTTGGCCCACTCATCTTTGCAAAATTGTTGTAATTCAGCTTTATTTGAGGGTTTTCTAGCATGAACCGCCTTTTTAAGGTCATGCCATAGCATCTCAATTGGATTCAGGTCAGGACTTTGACTAGGCCACTCCAAAGTCTTCATTTTGTTTTTCTTCAGCCATTCAGAGGTGGATTTGCTGGTGTGTTTTGGGTCATTGTCCTGTTGCAGCACCCAAGATCGCTTCAGCTTGAGTTGACGAACAGATGGCCAGACATTCTCCTTCAGGATTTTTTGGTAGACAGTAGAATTCATGGTTCCATCTATCACAGCAAGCCTTCCAGGTCCTGAAGCAGCAAAACAACCCCAGACCATCACACTACCACCACCATATTTTACTGTTGGTATGATGTTCTTTTTCTGAAATGCTGTGTTCCTTTTACGCCAGATGTAACGGGACATTTGCCTTCCAAAAAGTTCAACTTTTGACTCATCAGTCCACAAGGTATTTTCCCAAAAGTCTTGGCAATCATTGAGATGTTTCTTAGCAAAATTGAGACGAGCCCTAATGTTCTTTTGCTTAACAGTGGTTTGCGTCTTGGAAATCTGCCATGCAGGCCGTTTTTGCCCAGTCTCTTTCTTATGGTGGAGTCGTGAACACTGACCTTAATTGAGGCAAGTGAGGCCTGCAGTTCTTTAGACGTTGTCCTGGGGTCTTTTGTGACCTCTCGGATGAGTCGTCTCTGCGCTCTTGGGGTAATTTTGGTCGGCCGGCCACTCCTGGGAAGGTTCACCACTGTTCCATGTTTTTGCCATTTGTGGATAATGGCTCTCACTGTGGTTCGCTGGAGTCCCAAAGCTTTAGAAATGGCTTTATAACCTTTACCAGACTGATAGATCTCAATTACTTCTGTTCTCATTTGTTCCTGAATTTCTTTGGATCTTGGCATGATGTCTAGCTTTTGAGGTGCTTTTGGTCTACTTCTCTGTGTCAGGCAGCTCCTATTTAAGTGATTTCTTGATTGAAACAGGTGTGGCAGTAATCAGGCCTGGGGGTGGCTACGGAAATTGAACTCAGGTGTGATACACCACAGTTAGGTTATTTTTTAACAAGGGGGCAATTACTTTTTCACACAGGGCCATGTAGGTTTGGATTTTTTTTCTCCCTAAATAATAAAAACCATCATTTAAAAACTGCATTTTGTGTTTACTTGTGTTATATTTGACTAATGGTTAAATGTGTTTGATGATCAGAAACATTTTGTGTGACAAACATGCAAAAGAATAAGAAATCAGGAAGGGGGCAAATAGTTTTTCACACCACTCTATCTATCTATCTATCTATCTATCTATCTATCTATCTATCTATCTATCTATCTATCTATCTATCTATCTATCTATCTATCATGTGAAAATTAAAATTACAAAAAAATATTGTTTTCCTTTATATTTTTTCATTTTCTTTTAGTTCTAGTTTTCAGACATTTTTTCATTTTAGTTAAGTAAATTATTATATTTTCAATCACAACATATTTTATTTTATTTTAAGTTAATGGGAATAACAATAATTACAGCATGGACTATTTCCTCAATTGAAATTCATCAGCTTTTTACATCTGTGCCAGGAATTCTGCTTGCAGTACATTTATTTTTTTAAAAAAGTGCCCCAGCATAATGAAGCTCCTGTGAAAGACCAGATTTTATTTTCATATCAGATAGTAAACTGTGGCTTGCAAGGCCAATTTACTTGTTGCTGCCTTTTTCCCAATTTCCTGCAATGAAAATGTAGGGTGCATTCCTAATGGAAGAAATGGGCATTTGTGCCAATGGTGGGATAGAGGAGGGGCTTGGGCCACTGCAGCCAGTCCTTTGTGCTCTTCTCTGCGACTGAGGTGACAAGTTCAATTTGTGGCATTGTTGGTCCTTTCTTTATTATTAGACCCTTTTTGGTCCTTCATTGTTCTCACACAGGTGACAGTCGCTCCTCATGTTGTCATATTCTTACTGACATTTACAAACAGGTTACACATAGACATGATAAACAGGAATGGAATAAAATAGAGAAATGCATTTAATGGAGTAGAAAACTCAAATCAGCTGAGCTGATGTCCTACTTACTTCTGGTTTTATGAGGCCATCAGCTGAAACTATATGGATAAAAATAAGGAAAACTGAAATAGAGTTAAAAAAAAACTAAAGAAGGAAAAAGAGAGGCAGCCATGAGATCCCTGCCTGTGTCATGTCTTCACTCCACAAGATGTTTGTCCCTGTACCATACAATCCCAGTGTTGTCTTATTAAAATTTACCTCTCAGTGTGTCTTGCCATGAAGAACACTCCAGCAGCTCAAGTCCATTTTGTTTTTCTGATCCTTTTCGCTTCTCCTTGACATTTTTATTCAAATACCAAGATGATCTTTCATCTGCTGTGGTCAGTGTTTAACTAGGGATGAACATTTTGGTCAGCACATTCAACGAGTACTCAGTCTTTGTGACAATGGGTAGGAATTTGGTTTGGTTTACTTCTGTCTGTCTGTCTGTTTCTTTGTTCCTCCTCAAGTCCTCATGTCTCTCTGTTTATGTTCACAGCATGTCTCAATGTGGTCTCACCTCCACATGCTGCTCAGCTCTCTCCTCGGTCCTTTCTTCTCCACACTCACGGCTGACTGAACTGGGGCTGTCCAACAACAGACTCGAGGACTCAGGATTGACTCAGCTGTGTGAGGGGTTAAAGAGTGAAAACTGCAAAATAGAGAAGCTGGGGTGAGTAAACAAGAAGTGTGTGTGAATGTGTGTGTGTGTGTGTCAGTGTGTGTTTGTGTTAGATTAATTTATTTGACTGTTCCACACCCATAATACAAGCATTATGTCTAATCAGGACTGCAACAGCAATATTTATTTATTTATATAGCACATTTTCATACAAATGATGTAGCTCAAAGTGCTTTACAAATAAAAATAAAATTAGGCAGTACTAATTAACACAGAATAAAAGTAAGGTCCGATGGCCTGGGAGGACAAATAAAACAAAAAAAAACTCCAGATGGCTGGAGTTAGTGAAAAAATGCTGTCCTAGTAATTTGATTAATATGTGATTTAAAATTCAGGTCAGAGTCAATAGTTACCCCTAAATTCTTTACCTCCGTCTTCACTTTTAATCCTAATGCACCAAGTTTATTTCTAATAACCTCATTATATCCATTTTTGCCAATCACTAAAATTTCTGTTTTCTCCTTATTTAGTTTGAGAAAATTACTATTCATCTTTTCAGAAACACAAGTAAGACATTATGTCAGTGAATCAAGAGAGTCGGGGTCATCAGGCGCTATTGATAAATACAGTTGTGTGTTATTAGCATAGCTGTGTTAGCTCACATTATGCCCCGAGATAATCTGACCTAACAGAAGCATGTAAATTTAAAAAAGCAGCAGACCCAGGATAGAGCCTTGTGGAACACCATATAGAATATCATGGGTCTTTGAAGTTTAATTACCACAATTAACAAAGATTGTTCTACCTGCCAGGTAGGACTCAAACCAATTTAAGACACTGCCAGAGAGGCCCACCCACTGACTAAGGCAATTTCTAAGAATATTGTGATCAATGGTGTCAAATGCGGCACTCAGATCTAAGAGGATGAGAACAGATACACAGCCTCTGTCTGCATTCACCCGCAAGTCATTTACTACTTTAACTAGCGCAGTTTCTGTACTGTGATTTGTTCTAAAACCTGACTGAAATTTATCAAGAATAGCAGGTTTATTGCTAGTGACTGCAGTGTCACATGTGGACAGACAGACTTAAGGGGGACACACAAGAAAGTTTCACTTTAATAATTAAATTCATAATGACAGTGTATTGATCCCAAGCTCCTTCCCTGACATCCTCGCTGTCCAGTGTGTTGTTTAATTTCTTGTCCCACATTCCCACACTTACTATTCTTTATCTCATTCTTGTCCTTGTCACCATCCTAGATTGTCGCTTTCACCCTACACACTCCTGTGATCTCCTCATTAAAGTTTGTTAAAACTCACTAAAACAGAAAGAAAATGATAAACGTGGTCAACAGGGGCAGAAGAACAGACCAGAATGACCATGGACAGATAGTCCAGAGCCGGATCTGCACTAAGGTTACAGGCAGGATCAAGGAGATTAGTGCAGATGAGATAAGGAAAGGCAGGAGAAAAAGACGTAAGAGAGAAGTAAAGAAGAAATAAGACAAGGTGGCCTTTCAGAGGATTAGGAGAAGGGGTGAGGGGTGGACAATGGCAGTAGAAATAAGCAGCCAAACACAGACAGAAGAAGAAAGTCACAGGGAGGAGGGCATTAGGACTGAAGGCAGTGTGGACAGCAAGTTGCTGAGACACAGGAAGTGGCCATCTCTACAGCCAAGAGGACTGAACAGGACAACTTCTGTCTGAAAGGACATCACAATAAGATATAACTCATAAGTCTACACTGGACATCAACATGTATCCGTCAATGGACTTAGTGACTGAAACGCTGACACACACATCATTGCCTTGGTATGTATAGCGAAGGTGACATCAGTGGGCCTGTCAGAGATACTCCCCTGTGTGAAGTGGCGCCTTCTTGCGTTTGTCACTCACACATCTCTCTCTTGTGGGACATTTAAAAGAAAAACTTAATCACTATAAAAATGTAAGCGTAACTTTCTAATCATTCAGATACATAGCACCTTTTTTGTAACTGTTTGGGCATATGTTAAGTAGTGGCTCACTGATGTGATTAGAGGTACAAACCCCTAGTCTCACAAGTCCTCACAAGTCCATCTGAGCCAGGATCTTCCTCAGTGATAACAGCAGACAATCAAATTGTTGACTAGGGTAGGGAGTGTGAGCTGATTACAGTGCATTGCCACACCCACCACATGACAGACCACCTGGATTTGGACCTGAGTGCAGCCATGTGATGGGTGACACCTCAGCACCACACTAGAACAGTGTGAGTTTTTTTTTTTTTTTTTAACAGTGGCTGGAGTGCCAGGTTTTTCTTGCAAGTTGGAGGACCTGCTTGCAGGGCTGAATACAGATTAACGTCATACCCAGGATGGAGCAATTGCAATTGTTACCTTTGACAAGCCCATCTGGTCATTTGAGTGCAGGATGCTTTGAAATTCTTATGCAGTGTTAATGTCCACATGTCAGCTTGAATGACTACTCACCAGTCGGTACTGCATGAAGGCAGGAGACACTGTCAGGTATGGATAACCTTACTTTAAAGGAAAGAAGTGGTCTTAGGTTCAAACTGTATTTCAGTGAAAAGTCAAAAATGCAGCAGACATTGAACCTTCGTACCGTGTGTCCTCCAGTCTGTCTGTCCCGTCTCATGTTATCACCTTTCTCTCTTTATCTCCACAGGCTCAAGTCATGTGGTCTCACCTCCAGATGTTTCTCAGCTCTCTCCTTAGTCCTCTGTTCTCCAAACTCGCAACTGACTGAACTGAACCTGAGAGAGAACAACATGAAGGATTCAGGAATGGATCAATTGTGTGAGGGGCTGAGGAGTGAAAACTGCAAATTAAGGAAACTGAGATGAGTAAACAAGTGAGTGTGTGTGTGTGTGTGCGTGTGTAGTGGTGTGTTTGATATTTTTCACTTTATAGATCTGACTGTTTCCCACCCCCAAAAATGTCCAAGACTGTGTTTAATCAGGACAGACTGCAATGCCCCATTGAATGTGAGGTGGCCACAAGTTAAGATTTCCCTTTAGTAATTAAATTCATAAAGACTGTGTTTTGACCCTGAGCCCCTCTCCAGAGTGGTCACTCTAGTCATCTTGTCGTCATGTATGCCGAGTCTGTTGTTTTATTCTTGTCCCACAATTCTGCCGTGTCCTGTCTTTATTTAAATCTCGTTCTTGTGCATGTCCTCCATTGTCACTTCCCACCCTCACACTCCTCTGATGTTCTCACTAAAGTTTGTTAAAAGTCAATAAAACAGAATATGAAGGATAAACATGGTCAGTGGGGGAAGAAGAGTTGACCAGAGTGATTGTAGACAAGGAGGAGAGGACAACTAAAAGGTTTTTGCATGAGTTATTTTGTGATTTTTGTTAAAAGAGAATTCATGTGAAAGTTTTTTCTTTTTATGGACAAAGATTATTTTTCATTCCATTATTTTTTACAGGATGATGATTGATTTACACATGATTGCAGTCTTTACTTGCATGATGACACCAGAACTGGGGTAGAAATACTCCTGCATTATTGTTGGGAATTATCCCTTCGGTTGGATTCAGAAAAACAAATGTTTAGAATCAGGTACTTACAATACCCCTTGACTCTCCTATGTCATGAAACAGACAGGAGCATGGAGAGTAGAACAGAAGAGAAAAGAAGGGACAGAAGAAGAAGAGAAAAGACAAGAAAAAAGAAAAGGAAGACATGAAAGAAGAAAACAGGGAGGAGTGAGAAGTGAAGAGACAAAACAACAGGACAAAACATGGACAACAGCAATAGAAATGACCATCCAACCATATAGAGAAAGAGGAGAGGATCAGGAGTGAAGGTGGTGTGGAGAGTAAGGTGTGAGACACAGGAAGTGACCATCATTGCAGCCAAGTGGACTGAACAGGATAACTTGTGTCTGAAAGGACTTTACAACTAGACGTAACTCACAGGTCTACACAGGATATCAGCAGAGGCCAACACACACATGCTTTAGAGGTCCACAGACACTGGCTGTGCTTACATGCACTCATATAATGGAGTTAAGGTGAATAACTTGGTCAAGGCAGAAGCTTGGTTTCATATGCAAGTGTTCTTCCGGATTTCTCCTTTGGCAAAATGCTCTGATGCCATTAAACTTCTCAAAAAAGAGTTAAACATCATCATTGGTCACTTTGAATCAGAAAATATGCATGACGTCCATAATAATTTTCTTGTGTTTTCTAAATATATATATTCGTAATTTACTTTATTTGTTACCAGAATGCACACAGCAAATTCTTTTTTATACAATACGTGTACTTATTGCCTTACATCCAGTGCTGCTGGAAAATTAATGCTGGTATTTTTTACTTCAAGATAAGTACTGAGTTAGGTTACTCATTACTTTAGAAAGTAATCAGGCTATTTACAGTGCATCCAGAAAGTATTCACAGCGCATCACTTTTTCCACATTTTGTTATGTTACAGCCTTATTCCAAAATGGATTAAATTCATTTTTTTCCTCAGAATTCTACACACAACACCCCATAATGACAACATGAAAAAAGTTTACTTGAGGTTTTTGCAAATTTATTAAAAATAAAAAAACTGAGAAATCCCATGTACATAAGTATTCACAGCCTTTGCTCAATACTTTGTCGATGCACCTTTGGCAGCAATTACAGTCTCAAGTCTTTTTGAATATGATGCCACAAGCTTGGCACACCTATCCTTGGCCAGTTTCGCCCATTCCTCTTTGCAGCACCTCTCAAGCTCCGTCAGGTTGGATGGGAAGCGTCGGTGCACAGCCATTTTAAGATCTCTCCAGAGATGTTCAATTGGATTCAAGTCTGGGCTCTGGCTGGGCCACTCAAGGACATTCACAGAGTTGTCCTGAAGCCACTCCTCTGATATCTTGGCTGTGTGTTTAGGGTCGTTGTCCTGCTGAAAGATGAACTGTTGCCCCAGTCTGAGGTCAAGAGTGCTCTGGAGCAGGTTTTCATCCAGGATGTCTCTGTACATTGCTGCAGTCATCTTTTCGTTTATCCTGACTAGTCTTCCAGTTCCTGCCGCTGAAAAACATCCCCACAGCATGATGCTGCCACCACCATGCTTCACTATAGGGATGGTATTGGCCTGGTGATGAGCAGTGCCTGGTTTCCTCCAAACATGACGCCTGGCATTCACACCAAAGAGTTCAATCTTTGTCTCATCAGACCAGAGAATTTTCTTTCTCATGGTCTGAGAGTCCTTCAGGTGCCTTTTGGCAAACTCCAGGCGGGCTGCCATGTGCCTTTTACTAAGGAGTGGCTTCTGTCTGGCCACTCTACCATACAGGCCTGATTGGTGGATTGCTGCAGAGATGGTTTTCCTTCTGGAAGGTTCTCCTCTCTCCAAAGAGGTCCTCTGGAGCTCTAACAGAGTGACCATTGGATTCTTGGTCACCTCCCTTACTAAGGCCCTTCTTCCCCGATCGCTCAGTTTAGATGGCCGGCCAGCTCTAGGAAGATTCCTGGTGGTTTCGAACTTCTTCCACTTACGGATGATGGATGCCACTGTGCTCATTGGGACCTTCAAAGCAGCAGAAATTTTTCTGTAACCTTCCCCAAATTTGTCCTGTCTCGGAGGTCTACAGACAATACCTTTGACTTCCTGCTTGGTTTGTGCTCTGACATGAACTGTCAACTGTGGGACCTTATATAGACAGGTGTGTGCCTTTCCAAATCATGTCCAATCAACTGAATATACCACAGGTGGACTCCAATGAAGCTGCAGAAACATCTCAAGGATGATCAGGGGAAACAGGATGCACCTGAGCTCAATTTTGAGCTTCATGGCAAAGGCTGTGAATACTTATGTACATGTGCTTTCTCAATTTTTTTCATTTTTAATAAATTTGCAAAAATCTCAAGTAAACTTTTTCATGTTGTCATTATGGGATGTTGTGTGTAGAATTCTGAGGAAAACAATGAATTTAATCCATTTTGAAATAAGGCTGTAACATAACTGTTTCCAAAACTGATACTGCTATGTAAGCAACCTTTGCAGTAACCATATACTCTTTTCTCTTCATGCTTGCCAAAAACAAATTGTACCCATGTTTGTAAGCTGCATGCTCATATGTTGGGAACCTTGAACTATAGGGAAAGCATAAAGCTCAGACAACTGTACTGAACCTCAGAGCTCACCTACAGATGGATGACATTGTTCCTGGCCATATCTAAGACTGCAGAAGCTCCAACTGCATTACACTTCTGCCAGTATAGCTCTCCTTTGACTACTATATTATTGTGAGTGTTAAGCAGATATTAAACAGAAGCTAAGCATAATCTTCCATTAATGTTACTGATTCTTTCTTCCTTTTAGAATCACTGTCATACCACTAGGGAAAGAAAAAATATAAATTGATTTAGTAAAGGCTGCAGTCACTAGTGTAACTCTTCCCAGGAAGTGTGCGCCTCCTGCAGGATACATTTGGCGCTGTGAGCAGGATATCACTAAATTACAAACCATCATTAATTATTTTAGTTTATAATAGTGGCCTTAGATGATATTAGTTGGGAAGTGATCAGATACTAAGTGTGTTGTAGTCCATGGACACCCGTGGCTGAGTAAACGGACTCCCTGGGCTACAACTGTAAAGGGAGCTGATTGCCCTGACATTGTAAGTTGGCAAGCTTGAATCTAGGTTTAAAATGTTGAGAGAAAGTGCTGCAAAAATAATTCTAGTGTGGCATATGTGTGGGGAGGAAATTTAACAGGCACCCCCTCACTGGGTGTCCCAAATAGGCAGTAAACACAGCCAGGAGAAAGCGTCAATCATTCTTCTTTATTATCTAAGTCTAGCAAGAGGTAACACCTACAGCACAAACAACTTATTAGCAAGTGTTACAAAAGAAAGAAGTGCCTTCTACACTATATTTATACTTCATTGATTAGGTCACAATTCCAAGGAATTCATTACAAAATCAGAAAACTTTTAACATGATTGTTTACACCCAGGGCAGCACAGTGGCGCAGTGGGTAGCGCTGCTGCCTCGCAGTTGGGAGATCTGGGGACCTGGGTTCGATTCCCGGGTCCTCCCTGCGTGGAGTTTGCATGTTCTCCCCGTGTCTGCGTGGGTTTCCTCCGGGCGCTCCGGTTTCCTCCCACAGTCCAAAGACATGCAGGTTAGGTGGTTTGGCGATTCTAAATTGACCCTAGTGTGTGCTTGGTGTGTGGGTGTGTTTGTGTGTGTCCTGCGGTGGGTTGGCACCCTGCCCAGGATTGTTTCCTGCCTTGTGCCCTGTGTTGGCTGGGATTGGCTCCAGCAGACCCCCGTGACCCTGTGTTCGGATTCGGCGGGTTGGAAAATGGATGGATGGATGGATGTTTACACCCAGTTGCTCATAATACACGAGAAATGTTGATACTTTAAATAACCACAATTAACCCGGTCCTCTAGGTTGATTGATAGTCCTGTCAGCTTAGGAGTACATGACTTCTTTAAAATGTATTTAACAAGTGTTCTTATGATCATGAGATTTTGCACGTTTATCCTGTTCTCATGATTTAAGAGACAATGGTTTTTAACCCAACTGGATGCATCAATAGGAAATTTAGCCAAAGCATTACAATACAACAATGATTATGCCTTAAATATAAATGGCACATACTCCTAAGCTGCTATAAAATAACTAGAAATGCCTTTATGATAGTGAATATTAAATAACACCTTCAACCATTAAACATAAGCTCAGAAGTTAAAAATATGAAACTCAAGCACAAACTCAGCAGATAATAAAGTTGGGCTTCTTTTAACAATTACATGGTCATCTGCTAGGCACAATTCAAACCAGGGAGCAAATTCAACTCTTACATATGACATTCCTCATAACAGAGATCTGGGTTCGGCAAACACTGCGGAAACAGTTTAGCTGAACTGAGATCTCCACAATGGTGGGAGAGAGGGTAGCACACAAAAACATGCAAAAGAATTGGCTGCCTTACGGATGCTCAAATGTTTGTTAGAAGTTAACAGACAGAAGTGCTTGCTGGAAGCATACATTTAAAATGAACTGATATTCACAAACTTTTTACATAGATATGTTACATCATTAACTATTTGAAAGTGACACATTAGAAAAAGTGTAACTTTTACAAGAAACTGCACAATTTACTAGCTAGCATTTGTTATTACCGTATATACTCATGGATAAGTCGGGTCTTGATTTTACCAGATAATTTCTGGTATTTTATAATGTTGGTCATACAAGTCTAATGCGGAAAATTCACGCTATTGGTACAAGAGATTATGATATGCTAACGCCCAGCTGAGAGAGTAACCACAGAACACACAGCCTTTTTTTTCTATGTATTGTGCCTACGTGACCACACAGTAATACCCAAACTATTCTGAAGAGATGTTTGCACTGATTTGTGTTTTTGTATCTCACAACCTCATACACCTTTATCGTAAGAGCATCCCTTATCTGCGATGGAGCGTTCGATCAGAAGAAAATATGAAGCTGGTTTAAAATTAAAAGTCGCTGAAGTAGCGAAAGAAATTGGTAACTGCACTGCTGCAACAAAACTTGATGCGTGTGCTAAACTGATGCAAGATTGGAGGAAGCAAGAAGATGTAAAAAAAAAATGTAAGTGTCGCTTTTAAGAATGGGTGTATAAGTCAGGGAATGATTTTATGATCGTTTTTTCGGGTTTCAAGACCTGACTTATATGTGAGTATATACAGTAAATATAAAAGATACTGTGGTATTTTACCTTGGCAAAAGATAAGTCACCCATAACAGGGGCTGGCATTCGTTACAATAAACAGCTTCAGTGCCGAAGAGGCCTGTAAAGTCCCGACTGCTGCAATAATTAAAAGAGCAATATGAAGGTTCACCATTGGCACTCACTTCAAACATAAAGTGACTCCATCTACCATTATGGATTTAAAATTAGAAAACTTTTTCTATGACAGAAAGAAATCTGAAGAAGTTATGCATTGAAATTTGTGTGTCTTATGAAAAAAGATTGGGTTGAAGTAGGTGTAAGATTTGGTAAAATGTAAACATCTCCACTTTTGCTTAACACATTGAGTGCTAATTATTATTTATTTATTTTTGTTTTGGCCAAGGACTGAATATTTTTCCCAAAAATTCAGTTCTCTAACAAGCATGCAAAGCACTTGGATTGAGAAGGAGATGAAAGAGTATTTTTGTTGGCTGATAAATGAAAAAATGTAAAAGGTTGAAGGGTTTTTTTTTTGAAGATGGGTTGAGGGTCTGAGGTGAACGATGTCCCCTACATGTCAATATATGTATGTTTGTATGTCTGTGAACAGTATGTGCATCTTTGTGTTTCAGCTGGCTAATTAGTATTTGAAGCAGATCCCAAAAGTGGGGGACCCAGCAAGTAGTAACAGGGGATCATGTCCAAATTTTAGACATGATGCCTGAAAGTCAATACTAATCATTTTTATTATTATCATTTTTTAAAATGCTCGAGTAAGTAACTTTAAAAATGGCCACTGAGTTTTCCTAACTAATCCTGTACTAAACACTTTGTCGAGATGTATGCTGGACAGAGACAGTCACCTGTGCTAGACACAAGTCAGATGGTAAAGCTTAAAAACAAACATAGCTTTAAATAAGGTGATGACCTACTGACCCTGCTAAGTCTCAACAGTGAAGTCCGCACACACACACACACACACACACACACACACACACACACACACACACACATACATGGGGCAGAACAGCCTGCAGCAGTGCTCAGTGAGAACAGTAAGACGTGAATATCAATGACTTCAAGTAAATAAGGATGTTTAACTTCAAAACTATAAATTGTGCTTTTTCCCCAGAATCATCAAAAACTCCAGTGGAAGGAATACACAGGAAATCAGAAACCCAAGCAGCACAAAAAAAGTTTAAATATTAGAAAATATTCTGTTTTTGAAAAAGAGGGGGACCAGAGCCATGAATAGTTGTGAGGTGCAAACTAGCTCTGAAAGTTGCCATTTTATGCTGTATTGAATTATTTCCCCATTCTTTATGCACACTATGTTAAGGAAAAGGGTTTACCTATTTTGATGTGCAAGAAAGTGAACTTTGAAAAAGAATAGATTATTAACAACACTCCAGTGATAATGAAATGTATCATAGAACTGAAGTACATGTTAATATGTGTCTTCATTTGTAACTGTTTAATGGTTAATTTTATGAAAAGCTTTTGTTGATGCATCAATATATTGTAAGTTTAGTGCTCAGTGATAAGGCACTTATATGGGTTCATCTATAAAATACTATGGGGTGGCAAGTATCTTATATATAAACGTCTACGTGTGGAAGTGTGTGTGTCTGTCTGTCCGGCCCAGAAGTGCGAGGCTACAGCATGAAGCTCAAAGAAAGTGACTCTGTTGCCAAAGTGAAACTGCCGCGAGAAGATAAACTCGCTTAGCCGCTAATATACAAGTGAGGTGAGCACATCTGCAAAACAAAATCTCTAAGAAGAGAGAACCTTGCTTAGCCTCTAATGCACAACCGATGCGATTGATTGATTGAAGTGCCAGAATCCATGGTTTCTAGGAGCTCGGGCGTTTAACAGCATGAGCTAGTAAAGTATCAGGGGTCAAAACATAGAAACTGTGCTTTTGTGATATCATAAAGAAGTTTAAGGGTTGTGTCTTGGAGAGATAAGGTTTTGCTTGAAATAACCAAAAATGAATACACTAATTAAGTTGATTATAACTGACTAGTCATTTAGCCCGTTACAATAACGGGCGCTAGAACAGTAGTGCATAAACATTAGTAGGAACAGTCTATATTAAATGGCAAGGGACTTTGACCTCATTCTTTTTGTTGGTCGTATTTTTCTTTCTTTCAGCCTTTCTTTTGTTGATGTTTACTTGCTGAGCTGACCGTTCTTCGTGGGCTGCCGCCGTGTATTGTGTGTCTGTAATTTTCTGTGACAGTAATACTGTCTTGTACGGCTCTATTCAGTAAGGGCGCGTAGATAATTTAGTTCAAATGGCTCTGGAATATGTGAAGAGCAACAGGTGCAGATCTTTATTTACGCGCGCCTTTATTCGCTGCGCCCAATTGAGGTCGCCCTTTTGAGGCTCGCCTTTTTGTGCGCGCCCTTATTGAAGGATGCCTGTGCGCGCCCTTATTGAAGGATACCGTCTTGTAAATCCGCTGGCTTGTACATCCGTAATATACGTCCGTATGTCCGTAATATACCTTTAATTTTCTCTGGCGGTAATACAGGCGTGCGCGTCGGTAATATGCCTTTAATCTCCTCTGACAGTAATACTGGCTTGTATGTGGCTGTAATATGCGTCACTGTATTGTGTACCTTTAATTTCCTCTCGCAGTAATACTGGTTTGTATTTCCATAAAACACCTCTAACTTTCTCTGACAGTAGTATCGCGCATCGCACCGTGCCCCGCGCATGCGCACTTCACCAGAAGACACCCACACACGGACACCTGGACGCACATAGGGATTATATATATATATAGACAGTACAGAGAAGACTGAAATATGTAACATCCTTTTATAGTTTAAGAAATCTGTGTTGGGTATTTGATGTACTGTATGCATTTAGTTTTGTTTAGTGCATTTTAATACTGATGTAACATTTTCACTCATCTGGTTAAAATATAAAAACTTGTAATATTAGTTTATCTTGTGGTCGTTCAATATGTATAACATGAGACTAGGAACTGAGGATCTAGGATTTCCATCAATTGTGTTCTGTATTGTATCATACTTGTGACTTATGACTGATGAAGCACTGTTTTATGTTATTTATGTACTCTGCCCTTTCACACTTCTTAACTGTATTAGCATATCATCATGTACTTTATGTTTGGCCAATCAATTTACTGTTAGTTCAAACCACTCCAGCCCAGTGGTGCTTCATCAGCAAAGAAGCGGAGGTCTTCTGTGGTGATTCAAAGTGAATGTACCAATGACTCTGGGTTTGCTGCACATACCTGGTAATAGCTGGTGATGAAGAGGCTCATTGACCCAGTGTGGAAAAATTACAGAATAAAGAAGAATATAAGTCCAGCTGATTAAACCTGATGGTATCATATTGGTTGTGCAGACATCAGTGGCGGAAGGCAAAAGGTTTATGGACTTATAAGACAAACAAACTTTAAAATGCCACTAAGCGTGAAAAATGAGATGACAGCTGTTGGATGCAAGGACTCTGATGGTTGAGGGCTACACGGGATGCAGAATGTGAAGTGTTCCTCTGCTCACTGAAAATGTAACCAAGCATGCATCTCATCGGTCTGTAATGGCAATCAGACTGTTTAGTTCCTGTACCGGTCATGCCACTTAATGAATAATCTGCTTCAGAGAGATCTACAAATTCATCAAAAAAAGACAAGGAATGTATAGCAAGTGAGGAATAATGATGTAAAGAGTTAAAAGATGGGCTCAAGGGTAAGAGGTCATGAATTGTTCATAATAAATTATATTTAACTGTGAAGTAAAGGGGAGCGACTCTCCATACTAGTGTTTAGATGTAGATGGTGTATGTGCCCAAAAAAGAAGTCTTAACTGCATTCTCGTCCATTGCTCATGTACTAAAGTGTCAGCAGGCATTTTTCGAGGCATTACACATGTAATTTGTGAGTATGCCCTTATCGATCAAGCACAGGAAGCTCTGCGGTCTACTTGTGACTTTACGCTGTAGGAAGATAAGTAAATAAATCCAAGGTAAATAACATTCAATCTGGCTTTTATATAAGTAACATATAAATGTTTCTTATGTAAAGACCATCACAAAACATAATCACAAACAGGAGTTTGCACGATACCTTGGTGAGCTCTGTAAGCCATGCTGCTTCATTGGAAGACAGGTGTGGGGCAGACTGACTGGCAGAATGATGCCTGACCTCTTGCTGCATCCAAACGGTGTCATCTTTCACCTTTACACCTGGTGTGGACGTTTCTTGCGGGGGGTGCTTCTGTTCTCTTTCTCCGATGTAGAACCCTTGTCCTCATCTGAGTTCACCTCTGTTATTGCACGTCTTTATTTGAAAACAGCAGTGTCAGATCGGGGTGAGTGTGAACGTGACTGAGAGAATAACTGAATAAAACTGAATAAAAAAAAAAAAACGCTAACCTTTACAAGCACCATACATTTACACTGGCTGTTACAGACTTAAATCAAATGTATGTTTTTATTGTATAATAGTAACAATAAGAGCAGCTCACTACTCAAAACTTTATTCTGGGACACGTGAAGACTCAAACCCGCAACCTATTGAATAGGAGTCAGAAGTTCTTACCGCCGTACTACCAAAGAAGTCACAACAAACCACACTAACCCGATTTCTTTTTCTTTGCTTATAGTCTTGAATGAAAGCGCACTTGTTCTGTTATATTTGTACCTTTTGTGAAAGTGCTTACTTGATATTTGGACAGTCTTCACACATTATACACATTTAGTCGTTAGTACTAAAACATGGAATTAGATAGATAGATAGATAGATAGATAGATAGATAGATAGATAGATAGATAGATAGATAGATAGATAGATAGATAGATAGATAGATAGATAGATAGATAGATAGATAGATAGATAGATAGATAGATAGATAGATACTTTATTAATCCCAATGGGAAATTCACAAATTTTAGCATTAGCGTTCAACATTTCTTGCATTTCCTGTCATCCTACACTTACACAGATCTTTATAGACATGGAACACACAAGAAATGAATGTGTTCCAAATAACGATATATTTTTTAGCCTATACAGCTCTAGGTACCTCAATCCCTGATAAACAAGGCTTGAGCTGG
This sequence comes from Erpetoichthys calabaricus, assembly GCF_900747795.2. NCBI lineage: Eukaryota > Metazoa > Chordata > Cladistia > Polypteriformes > Polypteridae > Erpetoichthys > Erpetoichthys calabaricus. Next base: position 344,444,464 of record NC_041394.2, on the reverse strand, counting down.
GAGAGCGATTTTTGACGTTTCTGTGGCGTTGGGAGGATGGTATAGCAGGCTGCTTGCTTGCTTGCTGCTTGTGCTTATCGACACACTGATAAGACAAAAGAGGCTGATAGAGAGGTGCAAATGGATTTGGTAATTCTAGTGTTAAGGACATTTTTTTGAGCAACGAATGAGTGGGGCTGAGCGAAAGAGGGATCAGGATCCCTTTCCTTCCATGGCTTCAGCAAATTTACATGATATATCTGCCGACTTGGCCTGACGATTGGGTTATTTCACCAAATAGTCGACGAGTCCTTTCCTCTCCTTAACTTCGTAGGGGTCTTGCCAGTGGGCTAGCAATTTAGAATGGGAGGTAGGAACTAAAACCATGACATGGATGAAATTCTCTGAGAGTCATACCACAGTCATAATAGTGGGCCTCTGCTGCTTGCACCTGTTCCATGTGACTTTTAAGTAGTTGTTGTCCATATAATAATTAAAAAGGTACCTTGTAGAGGCGTGTGGGATTTCCCAATAGGCAAAAAGCATGAGGGAGAGGAGCTGATCCAAGGACTGAGAGAGAAAGCCAGTGCAGCTCGCAACCCCCTGATCTGGCGTGGTACTACTATTATTCACGCCCTTTAGTTGCCTCCCAATTGCATGTGTGTGACACAGTAAATTCCACTGAAGTGCCTTAGACAGACATTACATCTGCATATGCAATGTAAGGACCCAGGGGTATTCTGTTGCAACAATGTAACTAAAGTAAGACACAAAACTGTTAAAAAGGCAATTACCTCTGCAGAAGAAGTAAATGTGATCTCCACTTATTACCGGTGAGTGTTTTCACTTACGGGTCACCATCTATTAAGAGTTTGTTCAATGTAACTGTCCATCCAATTGTGTCAGTAATTTGTAGCTGTAACTGTTTTCACTATTGTAAAGTATATATGTATAAATTCATATAATTCATTTGCCTAAGCAGTTAGCAGCTGCATCCATGGACCAACTGTCCTTTGCTTGCTGCATTAAATGTGCTAATATACAGTGGATATAAGTCGGGAGACATGTGTGTGCAGTAGCGACAGGGTAACATACCCTGTTTTCGCTCCTTTCTCTCCTTTTCTAATGCTGAGAAATTTGTCCCTGCTTTTATCACATCCTGCATCGATTATTGTAACTCGCTGCTGGCAGGTGTCCCTTCTAATCTTCTATCACAGCTCCAGCTTATTCAAAACTCTGCTGCAAGAGTCCCTACTCGAGCCAGCAACAGAGAGCACATTACACCCATCCTGCTTCGCCTTCACTGGCTTCCTGTGTCTTACAGGATTAAATATAAAATTCTATTAATAACCTACAAAGCTTTAAATGGCCTTGCACCGGACTACATCAGTGACCTTCTAAATCACTCTGCTCCTGTTCGCCTATTAAGGTCCTCTGATTCTGGTAATCTTGTTGTGCCTCACACTAACCTGCACTCTATGGGTGACAGGGCCTTCAGCTCCATAGCACCCAGATTTTGGAATGACATCCCAAAATGAATTAGATCAGCTGACTCCATTCATTCTTTTAAAAAACAACTTAAAACTCATCTATTTAGGAAGGCTTTTAACTTAACATTCTGCCCTTTCTTTCAGTTTACCTCTGTCCAGGTGCTCAGGATAATTTGTGTGTCTGTTATATCACAAATTAGTTTATTTGTTAGGTTTTTCTTTAAGTATTGAATTTAGTATTTTACTCTGGTTTATTGTCCTTTATTCTGTTTAATACTTTGCTATCTCTTTCATTCTTCTATTCAGGAAAACATTTGTATCCAATGTTACATATACCCTGCTGTTTTTTTCTAAGACTCTGTGAAGCGCCTTGAGCATGGGAAAGGCACTATATAAATAAAATGTATTATTTAATATTATTATTATTAAACTAAAGTGACATTCTTGCCAAACCTATCAAAAGTAACAACTAACACTAAAAGCAAAGCACTGGATTTGTTTACAAGGATATGGGGCTTTAAGACACAGTGTCTAGTGAGGGCTGATATTCAGCTTCAGCAGTACTTTGACATGGCAGCCACAATTGGACAATCTTATGTTTAAAGAGCCCTATCCAACGACAGTATCGTGGATGGTGGTGGAAAAAGCAAAACACTGAAAAAGAATATTCAATGCAGGGGTCTCCAACCTTTTTTCCTCTTAGAGCTACTTTTACGAAATGAAAATAGCCGAGAGCTACTCATGTTTTCTAACGTTTATTCTCATAGCTTATTTCAACCCAAACAAACTGAATAAGCTTGTTTTGCCTGAACATTTACAGAATGTTGGTGAGCACAACTCACATTTTGCATTAAAACATCAGGAAAAAATATTTAGTTCACCTGCAAGTGCATTGTATGCATTTTCTAGTGTATCTCACACTATTGAATTAAAACAAGAATGCTGTCAAAACAAACAGTACAATTCCAAATACACAGATGTGACTTATTCATTTGTCATTTTGTCACATGTCACTGTGTGACTTTATTCACAGGTCCAGTTGCATGTGTGATGTGTTTTTTAGTTAGTCAGATGACTGGCACTGAGGTGTATGGTGGAGTGGAGCCACTTAGGTTCACTCTTATGGAGTCATCAGTGTTCATCTGTCAGTCTTGTTCTGAACGTTGATTTCATGACATTCATGTCAGACTCACAGAGGTATGGAGACCCAAACAAAGCAAATATTTTCAGAGCTGCTTGGTGAAGATTCTTATAGTTGTCTGGCTCTACTAAACTCCAGAAATGCTGAAAATGCTGTTGAAACTTTAACTGCACATTATTTTGATGGTTTACTAATATATAAATATAAAATCCAATGTCTGTCTGTCTCTGTCTGTCTGTCTGTCTGTCCGCTTTTCACGAGAGAACTACTTAACAGATTTAGATTAGGGTTTTTTCATATAATTTGCTTGAACATTCCGGTTGATTTGGTGACTTCTCTCATTTCGCGATGTATCACAGTTTGCTTGAGGTACCGATTTATTAGCACTAATCTGAGTGAGACGCAGCGGGCCGAGGGGAGAGGCCTTCCTCACTCGCTCGCCAGCTTTGTGGCGTGTTCCTTAACTCTGCTTAGCTAGCGAACGAGAGAACAATTGAATTCAACTTTGTTTGATATTTAAAATAAAGTGTTACTTAGTGTCTTGATGAGTTTGAGTCCGGATATTCTCTTAAGTGTATGCCACATTGAAAAGATAGATTGCAATTTAGATTGATTGTGGATCGTGATTTTGTGTTAAAAGGATCGTGATATGATTTTTTGGAACGATCACCCACCCCTAATTTTACTAATCAAGTTTACAAATTTATGTAGGATGCATTAACCCTTTGGCGAGCTACTTGGAAAGGGGTTGTGAGCTACCGGTAGCTCGCGAGCGACGCGTTAGAGACCCCTGGAATATTATATATGACATGCTAGAGACTGTTAATAACTCTGGGTGTGCTGTCACAACTGATATTTGGACCAAATATTTTGACAAAAACCTCTTTCATATCTGCTACCATCCAGTATATTAATGAGAACTATAATCCTGTGTCAAGGGTTCTTTTTGCGACCTTGTTTGAAGCAAGCATTATTAAAATGGGTGAAAACATTAGTGCGTTACTGTTTAAAAAAACTTAGTTTTCAGAATTGACTGTTCTTGACCGAGGAGCAAACACAATTGCTACCTTGTGTGACAAATCAGATTAAACTGTCCTGGCCAGATTCTTAGCACAATTCTCTGAAGTATTTTAAACCTACTGGACAGCAAGGCAAGCGTATGAGAGCACTCAGATATAGTTCTGAATTCAGTGCTGCAACAATCTGACAATTGGCCACATCAGCAAAAAGTTATTTACAACTGGGGTCTCTTTTCTGAAACTGTTCAAAGATGCAACGACTCATTTAGAATAATATTACTGAAACGAAGTATCAACAAACTGTTCCACACCAACTTTTAACCACATGCTCTACAAAGTACCAACATTTCACAGCTCAAAGCTTTTTTTTCTGTATCTTTTATTAAAGAGGATTGCAAAGGCGCAGGAATGAGAAGGGATTTGTAATTATTTGAAAAACTGTGATTTAATGCAATTACATTAAATCAAAAAGTGCAGTTCACTGGTCAGCTGTCCACGACGTCCTCTTTCATCTTAGAGCATGCAAACCGACGAGCAGATGCCAGTGCATTTACAGTGCTTTGCTTGGTTACAGTGAACTTGTATTGATAATCAAAAATTACTGTTAGAAAATGGGGATTTTTTGTTAAGCTATCAGTAATATAACAATGAGAAAAATGTATGTTTTACGTAAAACATATATGTGCGACTTGTACTTAGACAGCACCCGCCTTTCGTGTTCGTTCCACATTTGTGTGGAATGAATAGCAGAATGAACAGATCGTATTTTTCTAGAGGGTGCTGGGTGGTCTTGTGGCCTTGGAACCCCTGCAGATTTTATTTCTTTCTCTAGCCGTCTGGACTTCTCTTTTTTGTTTTTTCTGTCCTCCCTGGCCCATCGGACCTTACTTTTATTCTATATGTTAATTAGTGTTCCCTAATTTTAATTCTTATTTATTTTGTATTTTTTCTCTTTCTTCATCCTGTAAAGAACTTTGAGCTACATCATTTGTATGAAAATGTGCTCTAGAAATAAATGTTGCTTTTGTTGTTGTTGTATTTTATATTAGTACAGAATATCAAGTGGTTGAATACTTAGAAAGCTTTAACAAGTCATGTCGCTCACACTGCTGTTTTTGTTCATTTCTGTAAAGAAGACGTGCGGACTTGTGCTCAGAAATTATTTTTTAAGTCCCATATCTCATCATTAAGACCTGTATTAAATACAGATGAAGTAGAATCTTTGCAAAAAAGTGAAAAGGACAGCTGGGCCAAAGAGGGGAAACCTTTTATCCACCTCCTTATGCATGATCATGTTAAACAGGCAAATCAACCATAAATGACTTTTTTCCTTAATGGAAGCAACAAGTTTCTGGGGTACAGGCGGGTGCTGGTTTAACAAATCAGTCCCACACAGACCTTTACGTCAGAACACCTACAGATGGAAGTCGGACATCCTTCCTTCCTGTACCTATAGGACAATATGCCTTCCCGCACTGTCTCTAGAAATTGAACAAGCGCCGACTGCAGGAACCCCCCGACTGTATCACATTTTCGCCAGTATAGCACTCCTTTGACTATTATGTTATTGTGAGTGTTAATCCAATATTTAACACAAGCTAAGTATAATCTTCCTTTAATGTTACTGATTCTTTCTTCCTTTTACAATGACCGCCGTACCACTAGGGAAAGATATAAGATGTATTGGCTTAGTGAATCTCTAACGAACATCATCCCAGGAAACATACACCCCCAGATGCATATGTTATTTAACACACATTACTGTTAACATATTATCCTAATGCTCCTGTTTAGCACTTCTTGTTCAACTCATCAACATAAATTTAGTGACTTCTGAGGTTATCTCAGCCTGGAGAAGGAATAATGTGATCCTAGAATTTTCCTTTTTCTGGACATTTCCACCCGTTGCTGCTGAAAGCTGGTTCAAAGTAAATTCATTTTCTAGAGTGCAACAGACATGAGAAGACCACACAGTCCTTAAGTTTAACCTGGTTAAGGGTTTACAAGGTCACATAATCAGGTTATTCGTGGGGAAAATCTACCTCTGTTAATCAGGTTTCTCAGAGAACAATAATTCAGTTTCCCTAACCAGAGTAAAGTTTTACATGACATTTTAGAAACCTTATTTCTAGGAATAACCAGGTTTTTGAGGTGCATGTAAACGTACCTAATGAGAGGAATATTCGAAAGGTGACATCAATGGGCCTTTCACTGAGAAATGTATGAAGTGGCACTCTCTTGTGATTGTAACTCACACTTGTGTCTCTTCTGGGACATTTAAAAGAAAGTCTGAGCACGAATAACCTACCATGTGACTTTCTAAGCACTCGAGGAAGAACTTATAAATTCCACATAGAAAATTCAGGACTGGACCCAGGACACTGAAAACAGACGGAATGACTAATATGCCACTCCACCCCTTCTAAACACTGATGTCTTAAGTGTGCTTCTGTTTCAAGAGCATCAGGTGGCATTAGCTAAGATGGTAGTACAAGCTGAAGACTGACAATGTGACCACTTAGAGGACCACTTGAGTGAATTCATCAAGACTTGACACTTGTCCATAAGAGTTAATGGAAGGCCCTGTACTTCTGGATTCTTCTGGTGAAGCTCTTCAATTGTATTCTTTAGTTCTGATGATTTCAGGGCCACAGCCAAAACGCACGCCAAAAGGGTTGAAAATGGGGAGCTGCCAATGTCTGTCACAAAACGCCAAACTTTTAATGATGTATTTAATTTATGAAATTAAATAAAGATTCAAACACAAGCAAAACTACAGAAATATCAAAATACGAACATAAAACTTAAAAAAACAAAGTATCAAAAGTTAGCAATGAACAACAATAAGCTCAAAATAATAAAAAGGAATGAAATGTTTTCAAAATAAAACAAACGTTTAAGTGTAAACAAAGTTCAAGTAGCGAGCATAATCCATCTATCCATCCATCCATTATCCAACCCGCTATATCCTAAATACAGGGTCAACGGGGGGTCTGCTGGAGCCAATCCCAGGCAACACAGGGCGCAAGGCAGGAAACAAACCCCGGGCAGGGCGCCAGCCCACCACAGGCAAGCATAATCCATAAAAACTAAATCAAAATTCAATAAATCAAAATGGAAAAGTCAAAAGACCACAGGTGGGAAATGCAAAAATAGCCAGATGAGCAGAACAACCCAGGAAACCCACCGGGCTTGTGGTGGGCAGAGGGGCACAAAGGGCAGAAGGGGCACTTGACAAGATTTAGCACTTGTCACACTTACAACATCTGTGTGTATAGTCTGCGTTATTATAATATTCACAACCTTAGCAAAAATGTGTATCTACAATTACTGACAAACACGCCAGACAGATGACTTGGTCTTGGTCCACCATTGCACATCAGGCAGTCAGTTCAAATGTTTTAAAATAAAGTTCTCACTTCCTGGAACCTTTCACATTTCATTGCTGCACAACATTGGATCACAGTGGATTCAATTTAGCTTTTTTGACACTGATGAACAGAAAAAGACTCTTAATGGCAAAGTAAAAATCTGCAAATTTATGCAAATTGTGAATTTCCAATTGGGATTAATAAAGTATCTATCTATCTATCTATCTATCTATCTATCTATCTATCTATCTATCTATCTATCTATCTATCTATCTATCTATCTATCTATCTATCTATCTATCTATCTATCTATCTATCTATCTATCTATCTATCTATCTATCTATCTATCTATCTATCTATCTATCTATCTAAATTAATTACAAATATATAACACAAAATGAATGAATAAATATCAATCCCCTTCATGTCAGTATTTAGTAGGTAGCAGCCACGACAGCCTTGATTCTATGTGCTTTAGACTCTCGCCTCTATCTTTGCACTTTGTCCACGCTGCTCATATTTTTCATTCTTTTTTGGAAAACTGTTCAGGCTCTGTCAGGTCACATGGGGAACACAAGATAACAGTCATGTTCAATACTAGCCACAAATTCTCAATAAGATTGAGATCTGGAGTCTGACTCAGCCACTCCAGAACATTAACATTATTCTTTTAACTTCCTTGGCTTTAACTGAGAGAATAATCTGGGCTCAAAATTCTACATAATTACGGTAAATGATGTTAAATGATCCCCTTTACAGTGTAAAGTCCAAATATTTATTGGGACAGTATTCTGCTGTCATCTAGCAGATGAAATAACATCATGCTACAAATCAATTACAAATATTTTTGTACATTTTGCCACTCTAAGGTAAGTTATCAATATTTATGGGTGGAGCAGTGCCTTCAACCAAAACAAAATGGCAAATGAGAAGTCGTAAAGACAGTTTCATAACAAACTGAAATTGAACCGTTGCTCAAATGAAGTGATAGTGAGGATAATGTGAATTTGATCATCAGACAATGACACGACCAGTGAAACTAATGCACATGGCACAGTATGACTGAACTGCTGTGATATGTGTGAAAAATTTGATCCCATGAATACTTCACCGTGGTGCAAATGGTTTTGTGGCAAAAAATGCAAAATGATAGCGATCAAGGAATAAGGAAAAGAAAAAAATTAGACCCATAAGTGCTGTTCACAATGCAGCAACAGTTGTATGTGTGAAAGAAAGCATGGCCTTGCGTTGTAGTAGCCTTCAAGAACACAAGGAGGCCTCAATCATGTGGATCAGGCACTGACATTCTATCCTCTCATTCAAAAGCAACATAAAAAATATTTTAAAAAGTGCATAAATAAACATGCTTTTACTGTCCAGTTTGCAACATCTCACTGTGCATTGGTGACTGTTTCAAAACGTGTCACACAAAGGATGTTTACTACGTCAGCATCAATACAGCAGTGTACACTGGAAAGACCTTTGCTACTGTATTTATGCTGACATTTTTCTATTTGCATGTTTCTGTTACATGTAATAAGATTTTGTCATGTTCACCTTAATTAAAGCACAGATGGCTGTGTGTCCATCTGGTTGCTCTTTCTCTGACATTCCGTTAGATGGCATTGTCAGTAATACTGCATTTTTGTTCTCTGTAGTTAATAAACTACTCGAACCCGCATCTGGTCCAACTACCTCTTCTACTGAAGTCTGTGAGGAATTCCTCCACTTTTTCTGTAACAAAATTAAAGATCTAAATAATTCAACTAACATAAATACATCATCTGTTTATATCTCTCCCTGTTTTCCCACTCCATCCAGCTCCTTCTCTAAGTTCTCACCAGTCACATCTGCGTTTGTTAATAACCTGCTTTGTAAGATGAGGCCGACTACTTGTGTACTGGACCCCATCCCCACCACACTACTTAAATCCTGCCTTCATGCCATAATCCCGACTGTTACAACAATAATAAACTCATCCCTTGACACTGGCTCCGTGCCGCTCACTTTTAAAATTGCTTCTGTAACCCCAATGTTAAAAAAGTCTGGTCTTGATGCTGACAATCTTAACAATTTCCGGCCTATTTCCCACTTACCTTTTCTGTCAAAAGTTCTTGAACATGTTGTAGCTTCCCAACTCACCAATTACCTAACCTCTAATAATTTGATGGAACCCTTTCAGTCTGGTTTCAGGGCGCGGCACAGCTGTGAAACTGCTCTGCTACGGGTAACCAATGATTTGCTTATGGCAGCAGACTCTGGACAAACCAGCATATTAATTCTGTTAGACCTCAGTGCAGCATTTGACACTCGGGTCAGACGTGACATCCTACTGTCCAGAATGGAGAACATGCTGGGTATCTCTGGCACTGCCCTCCAGTGGTTCAAGTCTTATCTGACTGATAGGCAAGAGTTTGTTAGTCTTGGCAACAGCAGATCCAGCTCAGCGCCAGTCACACAAGGAGTCCCTCAGGGCTCTGTCCTCGTCCCTCTTCTTTTCTGTATTTATATGCTTTCCCTTGGCCATATTATTCATAGCTATGGACTGGGTTATCATTTTTACGTAGACGATACTCAACTCTATTTCAATGTTAAAAATGGAACTTCATCAGAGCTTTCTCAGCTCACACCCTGCCTTAGTGAAATTAAAACCTGGATGGAGCAAAACTCTTTAAAATTAAATTGCAACAAAACTGAACTCCTGCAAATTGGGACTAAAATGCTACTTAATAAAATGAGCTCCTTTGCAGTCAATCTTGGCGGTGATCTCATCAGACCTGCCTCTACTGTAAAGAATCTTGGTGTCATTTTTGATTCCTCCCTCTCTTATTCCGCCCACATAAATCACATTAAGAAACTTTCTTACTTTCACCTGCGTAACATATCCCGTGTTCGCTCCTTCCTCTCCTTCTCTAATGCTGAGAAACTTGTCCATGCTTTTGTCACATCCCGCATCGATTATTATAATTCCCTACTGGCAGGTGCCCCTTCTAATCTTATATCACAGCTCCAGCTTATTCAAAACTCAGCTGCAAGAGTCCTTACTCGAACCAGCAGCAGCGAGCACATCACACCCATCCTGCTCCGTCTTCACTGGCTCCCTGTGTCTTACAGAATCGAATATAAAATCCTACTAATAACCTACAAAGCCTTAAATAACCTCGCGCCAAACTACATCAGTGACCTTCTCCATCACTATGTGCCTGCCCGCCCACTAAGGTCCTCTGATTCTGGTAATCTTGTTGTGCCCCTCACTAATCTACACTCCATGGGTGACAGCAGGGCCTTCAGCTGTATAGCGCTCAAAACTCATCAGTTCAGGAAGGCTTTTAGCTCTACTTGACTTTATTACCCTTCTCTCAGTTTACCTCTATATCAAGATACTCATGTAACCTGTGTGTGTGTGTGCGTGTGTGTGTGTGTGTGTGTGTGTGTGTGTGTGTGTGTGTGTGTGTGTGTGTGCGAGACCATCAATTATGTTGTCTGTTACTTTTTTTTTCTCTGAATTCAATGTTGTAATCTTCTTTATTTATTTATCTGGTTTGTACAATGCTATATACTGTATACCTTGCCTTTCTTTATTATATTCTGTAAGTGCCTTGAGCATGGGAAAGGCACTATATAAATAAAATGTATTATTATTATTATTAATAATAAAATGCATTGCATTCATTATATTTAAAGATGATGCATCACAAACATTAACCCTGCTTTTACGAATCCCTTACCCAATGGCACACAACAGAGACATGTGCATTAACTACATGGTGCATTGCAAACTTGAATGCTGAGGTCTATGTTGATTATTTTATTTCAACTTGTCTTAGGTGGGTAGCAAAGCTAGTGGAAAATAACGCATTTTTGGCTCATTCTTGCATGGGTAAACATAACACTAAGGAGACTGCAGCATTTCCTTTGTACTTTACCAAGCTTTCAAGATTCAGGGGGACACAGGAGTGTGCAAATAGCCTCATGTGACCTTGAGACCCTTGAATAACTAATTACATTGTGAGCATAATTATACCTAAAATGAGATACAAAGAATTATAATTAAAATAGTAATCACACAAAAAGTACTACTTTTGATGTATTCATGTAGGTTATTATTATTTATTAAAGGATAAGAAAAAAGAAGTATTACAGTCTTTACTAGAGACCAGAATGTCAATTCAGGGCTGATGTTTGTTAAAAACAGAAAAAGTAATACAATATCTCACTATCTCAATTTCTCAAATACCTCAGTATCTCAGTGAGGTCAGATGAACTTTTTGTTAAGGTTAGCTAAACAATATGATTACATAGGAAAGACTTATGGCCTTATGGTGCTGGGACAACAACTCAACATCAGCAAGACAAAAGAACTACTGATGAACTTCCAATGTGCCAAGAAGCCTCTGAGAGCAGTCACCATGCGAAGGAGAATGTATAAGTGGTGCAAAGCTACAAGTACCTGGGGGTTCGCATAAACAACAAACTGGACTGGTCTGAAAACACAATAGCGCTGGACAAGTAGGGCCAGAAGAGACTGGACTCCTTGAGGAGACTCAGGGCTTTTGATGTGTGCAACAAGCTGCTGGAAATGTTCTACCAGTCCATAGTAGCCAGTGTACTGTTCTATGCTACAGTCTCCTGGGGAAGGAACCTACGCACAAAAGAAGCACAATGACTGAACAAACATATCAAGAAATCCTGCCCCCTCACTGGGCAAACCCTAGACACACTGGAAGGTGTTGTGGAAAAGTGGATGGTGGCAAAATTGGATGCCATCATGAAAAATCACCTCCAGGAGGCGCTGTCTTGGAGCACTTTTAGCCACAGGCTTATTCCACCACGGTGTGCTAAGAAGTGACTCTGGGGCACTTCTTTTCTACTCTGTCTTGCAGGCTTGCTAGATAGGCCCAATTGACTGCCAATGGTTTCCTCCACCCACCCCCAGACCTAACTGACCCACTCACATTCGTATGTGAGTGAGCGATCAGCTAAGCATACCCAGTCAAACTCAGAGTGGCATGCACATGTGCTCACCTTCACTTGTTTGTAGCCTAAACATTCTAAGACTTGCTTATTTATTTAACAATCACACTTAGTAATGAACATCTTACCTTTTCTTTTCCCAGGCAGGACATTAAATATCCCGGAAGCCTTCCCCAGATGGTTTACAGTGTCCTCTCTTCTGACTGTCACATTACATGACTTCTAGTCGCGGGGTATGTCAGACTTACAAAACTCCATGGTTGACCTCATCACCTGGCCATGTCAGTTTACACTAGGCATGTCACATTTAGTGATTAAGTGATGGCTTTCCAGGACAGTTGTGCTAACCCTTTCTTCTGATAGCCATTAACAAGCTGTGCGGTGAAGTTAATGCAGAATGAAGGATTAACTGGTATGGCAAGTTCACTCACAATCTCTGCCCTTTTTCTTCTTTTTTCCATTCTGTTATGGTACATAAAATATGAGCCATCAGACAAACAACAAGCATCTCTTCTGTTTGTGAGGATCTAAACACTCGCATCCCTTATTTCTCATCCCTGGATTACTTGCATTGTACTTCCAGAGGAGTATGCATTGGTTGTCAGCTCTCATACACACAAAGCCCACCCTAATGACTAAAAGGTGAGTTGTAGAGTAGTTGGAGTGCACTGCTGGGTATGTTAGACAAGATGACTGTGGGTAATAGGAGCGCACTGCGAACGCCTGAAGATTGCTAAGATTGTGTAAATGAAATCCATGAGTGTAAAATCACTGGAAAAAGCATCTCATGTGATATGGCCTTTAGTGTTTCAGAAAATTCTTAAAATGATGGAGAATTAGTTTACTGAGGAGGGGATTTTGACTGGAGCACATGGCAACCCTGCCATGATGTTAAAAACTTTCCTATTGCTTGTCTCTAGTGCTAGTGTCTTGGAGAAGGCTACTAGCATCACAAAGTTCCCTTCTAAAATGCCTTTATAGTTTCATGTACAGTATATCTTATGGTCATTGACACATTACAGATATGGTGGGGTTTTGATTATGGGTATAACATACGTAAATAATCCAATAATTATAAGAATATAAGAAAATTGACAAATGAGATGAGATCATTCACTCCATCAACCCTATTTGTTTAGCCAATAGCTAAGCTGTCTCAATAGCTCATCCAAATTCTTCATAAAGGTGGTCAAGGTTTCTGCTTCAGCTCCAAGTCTCGGTAGTTTGTCCCAGAGCCCCACAACTCTTTGCATAAAGACATACTTCCTAGCTTCATTTTTATATGGACGTCCACTTAATGTCCACTGAAGTCCTCCAGGACGTGATTCACCATTTAAACCTTCCTCTTGTGTTAGGGTCAGCCCCGACCCGTTTTACTTTTTAAATGCATAAAACTACTACCTAATTTTGTTTATTGCATCAAGGCTTTTGACTTTATCAGGAATCTGTATTTAATTAAAATAAAACAAAAAAAACAATTGTACTAAATTATAAAATGCTCTGGTGAAAATTATTACCTTTGTGTTGGTAGGGTCAGTTTTGACCCAGTTATAAATTAAGGTTATAAAACAATAGTTAGGGTCAAAACAAAAATCCTAAAGACACTTTGAGGGGTTTCTCTCTTTGCCTGTGTGTCTCCTTACCTGAACAAACAAAACAAACAAACAAAGACAGACCTGTTCAGACATGTAAGGCTTGCATAAGACAAATTTAGTTTAGCGTTGGTGACTTGCAGAGTACACATCTCCTGTTTGCAGCAGTCAAAAATGAGAAGATTTATAGTAAGCCCAGCTCTGGATCATATCTTTTCTGAAAATGAGGCAGAGGACACAGAACAGCATAGTGATACAGATGAGCAGGTTTCCGAGGAGGAAGACATTGTAGAGTATCTACCAGAAGGCATAGACACATCTGATGAGTCTGATGAGGAGGTCACCGATGCTGAAGCTGCACTCACTCCTGCTGAAACATTCAAATCTAAAAGTGGTAACATCTGTTGGAGCTCAGTACCTCCTGACTTGCATGGCAGGGCAGCTGCATGCAAATGTCATCAAAATGACAGACAGAAATATTTTCCAGGCAACAATGTCACTTCAGTCATTTCGAATGATATAAAGAGTCCTTAGGTTTGACAACAGAGAAACTAGAGAAAAATCTGACAAGCTTGCTCCCATCAGGGATGTCTGGGAAAGGTGGGTGCAGCTCCTTCCACTGATGTTCAATCCAGGGCCAGAGGTAACAGTAGATGAATGTTTTGTTCCTTTCCGTGGAAAATGCCCTTTCCGGCAGTACATGCCTAGTAAGCCAGGGAAATATGGCATAAAAATTTGGGCAGCCTGTGATGCCAGCTATGCATGGAATCTGCAGATTTACACAGGCAAACATGCAAGTGGCATTCCTGAGAAAAATCAAGGAAAACGTGTAGTCCTCGATATGACTACTGGACTGCGGGGTCACAATATCACATGTGACCATTTCTTTACCAGCTATGACCCTGGACAAGAACTTCTCAGGTGGAAACTTACCATGGTGGGCACAGTAAAAAAAAATAAACCTGAGCTGCCTGCCGAAATTTTGCAGGTGAAGGACAGGGCTCCACTTTCTTCAAAATTTGCTTTTACAGACACCACCACGGTTGTTTCCTATTGTCCAAAAAAACACCGGAGTGTGATACTTATGTCCACTTTTCACGAAGACGCAGCTGTGTCATCAGCAAGTGACAAAAAGCCCATAATTATCTTGGACTATAATAAAAACAAAGGTGGAGTGGACAACCTGGACAAGCTGACTGCCACCTAAACTTGCCAGAGAATGACCAGGAGATGGCCAATGGTTGTGTTTTATAACATTCTAGATGTGTCTGCATACAATGCATTTGTGTTGTGGACCCACATTCACCTAGGGTGGAACTCAACCAGAAAAAACAAGCGGAGAATGTTTCTTGAGGAGTTAGGAAGTTCTCTTGTCAAGGCACACATTGAGCGAAGGGAACGGGTGCCCCGGGACCCAGCCGCTGCAGCCTTGGTCAGACAGCTGCAGAGCTCACGTAGCACTCCTTCCACACCATCAGCAACACAAAGAGCATCAGTGCCAGCATCCTCTTCGGCCAGCACTGCCTCAACATCAACCTACACAGCCACAGCAACAACCCCACTGAGGCCACCTGATTCTAAAAGAAAGAGGTGTCAGGTCTGCCCTAGCAATAAAGACAGAAAGACAAACGTACTCTGCTTCTACTGCAAAAAATACATTTGCAAAGAACACACTAAAAGTGTCACTTTTTGCCACACATGCATCTAAATGCACATGCATGTTCTTGCACACAAAGACGTTTTTTGGAACTAGTGCCTCATTAATATTGGTTTGATTTGCTTGATTGTTCGTTGTTTGTTTGACCTTGAAAATCCACATTTTGAGATTTACTTGTTTAGCTTTCCATTTATATTAAAGTTATTTTTGAAAATATTTTGCCTTTTTCTTTGAAATAAATATATATGGGTCAAATTTGACCCGTAACACCATACATGTTACTATAGTAATTAATATTATAATAAAAAATATATATAACAAATTTATTTAAGAGATGTGTTCTAATACCCCTCAGTAATAGTCAGGTAACATAACAACCTTTTATTTATTTAAATAATTCTCTTGAGGTTCATTTAATCATTTTTTAAAATTGAAAACGAGAGGTATGCTGTTAAAGTAAAAGCTCATGAGGTCACAGCAAAAATATTAAAAACATTCTTTTAATGGACAAGGAAGCGTAACAAAGTAACCAAGAGGTAAGGAAAAAAATTGGATGATAAATAATTGTTTTGAGGGTAATATGGCTGATTAAAGACACGGGTCAAAACCGACAGGTTAACATAAGAGATAGTAACAGAAAGCTAACATAAGAGCAAGGTTAAGCTGAAAGAATGTTGCTAGATCTCCTTTCTCAGTGCCTTTGAGGATTTTAAATACCTGCAGCCTCCTCTGCTCAAACTAAACTGGTTTAATTCTCAGTGTCTGTCACAGAATGACATGTCCTGAAGGTCTGGAATGCACTTGTTTGCTCTCCTCTGTACAGCTTCAAGTGCTACTATTGTCTTTCTTGTACCATGATGACCAGAACTGCACACAATACTTCAGGCGTGGTCTGACTAGTGCATTATAAAGGTTGAGCATAATATCACTTGATTTATAATTATCAGTTTTTATAATATAACCTAACATTTTATTTGTCCTGCGGTGGGCTGGCACCCTGCCCGGGGTTTGTTTCCTGACTTGCATCCTGTGTTGGCTGGGATTGGTTCCAGCAGACCCCCGTGACCCTGTAGTTAGGATATAGCGGGTTGGATAATGGATGGATGGATGGATTTTATTTGTCATTTTTAATCACTTCTACCCATTGCTTAGATTATGAAAATATTGTGACAACATAAATTCCTAAAGCCTTGTCAGAGGCCTCTTCCTGTAGCTCAGTGTCTCCCAACTTGTATTTATAATTGATGCTCCTTTTGCCCATGTGAAGCACTTAGCACTTCTCTACATTAAACTCCATTTTCCAGGTGATCACCTAGAGAAGCTTGTCCAGATCTTTTTGAATTCTTTTTGCTGCGTCCTTGGTGTCTACCATACATCCAGTTTGAGTGTCTTCTGTGAATTTGACAAGGTTACTAACTATAACAGAGTCAAAGTCATTAATATAAATCAGATAAAGTAATCAGGGTCTAAGGACAGACCCCTGAGGGACTCCACGGATGACCTCACTCCATTCTTCTCTTAACTGTACTCTTTGTCTCCTGCTGGTTTCACCAACTAGAGATCCACTTTTGTAGTTTACTGCTGATGCCTACACCTTCTAGTTTCAGAATTAATCTTGGGTAATGATTTGGTAATGATCTTGAAAATGCTGTAGCTTTGGAGGTACAGATGTGGCAAAAAAATTAAACAATCAACGTGGCAGTAGCTCTGCAACGTTGTTCGGCTGATGCATTGCTAAAGGCTGATTTAGTAAATTGAATAAGCATCTCTCAGACAGGCTAACAGTAAAACCTTCAGTAAAACTTGGCAAATATCATTCTCCCTTGATCATCACCATCAATGACTTGATTGATTCCACTTTTTACATTTGTCCTTGACACAATAAAAATGTTCTCCATAGTCTGTTTCTGAGTGGAAAAACTCTGACATTGCACATTGAGTGAATGGTGATATTTTGCTGTTTTGATTATATCAGGCTGCGGTGAGCTGGCGGCCTGCCCGGGGTTTGTTTCCTGCTTTGTGCCCTGTGTTGGCTGGGATTGGCTCCAGCAGACACCCCGTGACCCTGTAGTTAGGATATAGCGGGTTGGATAATGGATGGATGGATGGATTATATCAGGTTAGCCTGTTTTAGGAATATAAATTTAATTGATATATTTTACAGAGGCTAAGATTATCACCATCACCAGAAGCTGCGTGACAGGCTGATATTTAAAACATGGTGCTATATAATCACAATTTTGATTTTCTAGTTTAATAGAAATTATTTCCTTATGGGATGACACAGAAATACAATATGTGAATACAGTCCAATTGCTACTTGTTTTCTGAACTGTAGCGCCTCAAGCTTGTATTTTTCTGATACAGTCTTGCCGAGTCGCTCCTTTATGTGCCAAGACACAGATTAAAGTTTGCTGTGCTATTTCTTGGAATTTTCCAATAATATAAAAAAGAATCACGTATCGAGTGAAACACCAAATGTTTGGCTATAATTCCTGAAAATCTGAGCCTTTTAATTAAAATACAAATCAAATATCTAATACAGTTCAATGGCTGAACATTCCTTTGAGAAATGGGCAAACTTTGAAAAAGTTTGAATTTTCCCATAATGCTCCAGAATCCTTCATATTATTTGGAAGAGCAAGTCCTTGACTATTACCTACACAAATGTAATAGTTTTACTGTACTTTTTTTTTTTTTTTTAATTAAACCAGACTCGATGTATTTCATGTCTTTATGTGATTAGGACAGGTAGGCTAACTTTGGAGAGCTTAGTCTCAGAATGCCCCCTTATTGCTCCAAAACATCTGATAATTAAAGTGAAGTGCTTGGTTATTGCACATGAGCCTTGATGTTATGAGTTCAGTGTTGAAAATGTTTGCTGTTTCAGTTTTTGGTAAATCCCAACTGAAATGATTATGTGCTAAAGATCTCTCCCACGCTTTTAATAGACATATTAGCATTGTCTGTTTCTATCAGTTCCCAAAATGAACAAAGGCATTAACTGATCTTCAGAAGCTCAACTCAGTGGAAATGAAAAGTGGTATTTTTTAGCTACTTTTGAATCATCATGTAAAGAAAGCAAAACTGAATATGTAAGATTTAAATGAACTTGGATTAAATGTGGAAACATTCTAAAGATTTTTTTGGTATATGTTTGGATAAAGTCAATGTTTCCATGGCTGTGATTCAACACGTGTCTAATAATACTTGGGGTATTGCACTGTTGCAGTCTTTGTTTAGGGTTAGACGGGGAACCTCAGGTTTCATCTGTTGTTTTTTTTCTCCTCGACTTGATGTCAGGTTTGGTCACCTTTTTAGTCATCGGGCCACAATCCCCTGCAAATGTCATCAGCAGTTACTCGTGCTGTCATGTTCAAGTTGTGCTTGAGTCAGAATATGAGGTGTGTTGGTTCAGCGTCCATGACAAGGCCAGTACATTCAATACAGTACCTTATGTGGCATAACCTTTCTTTATTGAAATCATCCATCCACCAATCCATCCATCCATCCATTATCCAACCCGCTATATCCAAACTACAGGGTCACGGGGGTCTGCTGGAGCCAATCCTAGCCAACACAAAGCGCAAGGCAGGAAACAAACCCCGGCCCACCGCAATCTATTGAAATCAACCTTTTATAATTATGAAGAATCACAGTATGTCACGGTACGTGATATATCCTACACTGCCATCTTGTGGATATAAATGATATTGCAATGAAGTGAAGTAAAGAAGAAACGACTGGAATTTCTAGAGTTAAACAGACAGCCAAAATCCAAAAAAAAAAAAAAAAAAAACGCTGACTCTGCTGATTGGTTCCGTGTAACTGTTTTTTTTTTGTTAATTATTTTGGTGTTCATTCCCGTTTCCTTTTCTGTTGTCACAGCTGCATCATCTTTAATTCCAGCCGCGATGATCGCAATTTCATTAGTGCTGAAAGCGGGATATATATATATATATATATATATATATATATATATATATATATATATATATATATATATATATATATATATATTCTTTAGTTGGACTGTTTTATTAAAATCTAATTAGTACGTCCACATGTTCCGAAGTCCTCGACGATTCTTTCACTTTCACTTTCACCCTGTTAACGCCCTTTTGTCAGATCGTTTAGACGTTCGCGATGGCAGCAGAAGCTAATAAACCTTCGTTTTCTGCCGATCAGTACTCCTGTCCGGTGTGTCTGGAGGTCCTGAAGGAGCCGGCCACTCTCGTATGCGGACACAGCTACTGTATGGATTGCATTAATGACTGCTGGGACAAGTCAGATACAAAAGAGGCCTACAGCTGTCCTCAGTGCAGACGGACATTTAACGAGAGGCCAGAGCTGAACAAAAACACCGTATTAGCAGAACTGATCGAAAAACTGAAGGAGTCTAAAGATGATGGAGGTGATTCTGAGAGTTACGCGGGACCTGACGACGTGTCCTGTGATGTTTGCACGGGAAGAAAACTGAGAGCTGTAAAGAGCTGTCTGACCTGCATGGCCTCCTACTGTGAGATTCACCTTCGGCCTCACCTGCAGTCTGATGTGCTGAAAAGACACAAACTGGGAGAGCCGACTGGAAACCTCGAAGAGAAACTGTGTAAGAAACATCAGAAAGTTCTGGAAATCTTCTGCAGGACGGATGAGACGTGTGTGTGCTTACTTTGTGTGGCGACTGAACATAAGAATCACGACACGGTGACACCTGAAGAAGAGCGAGCAGCGAGACAGGTGAGGAGAGGAGTGGCGATGGGAAGGGTTAACTGTGGGAGAAGGAGCGGGGGTCTGTGTTACCTTTCAGGATCGAACAGAGTTTAGTGCTCCTGTCTCACTGTTCTGACAAGGTGGTTTAATTTGTTGTCCATGTGACTCTTCTCCACTCAAATTAGCTCTTTATTTTTTTTTAACACAGTGTAAGAACACCCACTCTATTCTTAGTTCATTTCATAACTTTAACCTAGCCCATAAAGACACAGTGTGTGTGTTGTCTATTCTGTGACAGATTGTCATCATGCCATGGGCTGATTCTTGCAGTGTTCAAAGTGCTGCTGGGCTAGGTGGTAGCTAACCATGATCCTCTAGTCTATTGAGGAAGTTCTAAAATAAAAGAATGAGTAATTATAAAATGTGCTCTGTGGCAGAATCTTCTACTAAAGTTGAGTTTTGTCATACTTTGTCTTTTGCAATCTATACATTTTACTTTATGGTATTTCTTTATTAACGTATCCCCCATCTGTTTTCCCATTAGGCTCCGAGATTCTTTGAGATTTTGCTTGTTCTTTCTTTCTTGTTCTCTCCAGTTTTGACAAAAGATTTAATCATAACTGGAAGTCAATACAGAGACATAAGAACAGAGATGAGCTGCTCTAATTTCCTTGTTCCAGTAATGACCCTTAAGACTTTACTCTGAATTAAATGTCTCTTCACATTTAAATCTCAAACCTTCCTCATCCTATGTAAGGTTACAGGTGGTCGGAGTCCATCCAGGCAGTCAGCGACTATAACTTGTGCACGTGCAGGATTGTCCTCCTCTAATCACCAGTGTGTCTTTTGCTACTAAGTCAAATTCACACAAAACGCAACCACAATGCTTAATGCCTTTACTGAATGGAGTCCTTTCAATGCCGTGCTTCTTTCTACATGTTCTTCTTCCATCACTCATCTGACATTGCTTGTTTCTGAAATGCTCAATACCTTGGTGAAGAAATCGCCATCATGTTGGAGTGCCAAAGGCACAGTCCTCTCATTTTTTGATATCAGTTCAACACCTCTTTATATATTGGTCATCAGGACATCTTTGCAATGCTTTTTCTGTCTACTATGAAAGTTATTGGACAGTTCAGAATAAAACACCGGCTTGGGAAACCAGTGTTTGGGCATAATAATAATTCATTACATTTATATAGCGCTTTTCTCAATACTCAAAGCACTATCCACACAGGGAGGAACCGGGAAGCAAACCCACAATCTTCCACAGTCTCCTTACTGCAAAGCAGAAGCGCTACCATTGCGCCACCTGTGAGGACATACAAACTACAAGAGCCACTGATCTTAACTAATGTTTAGCTATCATCATTTCCTTGATTATAGTGCTAGTTTCCTCCACCATGCCAATGTTAGTGAGTTTGTTTGACCATTTTTCCTAAATGCAATTATACTTTTCAAAAGCCTTGAAGGACCAATGGTATGTGGGGCACATTTCATATCCATACAGCTGTGCTGGTATGAGCGTGAATTCTTACACTTGAATCTTGGTGGCACAGCAGAGGTCACAATTATCGAATACTCTGTCACTCATCAACGGCACAGGTTGTTCCAGCACATTATTCAGGTCTGCCTTTTCTTGTTGATATCTGCTTTTATGAAAAGATTGCTACTGAGGTAGTGAAAGGAATGAACATCTTGCCTTCTGCTTCATTAGCTGTTATAGCAGTATCTCTGTGATTTTTCCCAGGAGGTGCTTGATGGAAGACCACTATTTTCTGGGTGTTGATTTTTAGTCAAAGAATTTAATGTTTGGCAACAAACAAATTAAGAATGGACTGTAGCTGGTGAACTCTAAACACCATGCAGATTTCCACACTGGGTTTCCATCAAAATCCCATCCACATTTGGTAATACGTGATTAGTTGATATGTTGTAGAGAGTAAAGAGAATTGATAATTTATGAACACTGCTTTATCCCCTTTATTGAAAACTGATATTACAGATTTTAAGAGTAAATTCTTGCAGATATAATCAGTTCCTCACCACCACCTTGTAAAATCTCAGTAGGAATTCTGTCAACACTGGTTGCCTTGTGATGTTTCATTCACCTGACTGTTGTTTTTAGATCCTCCAAACTTTGGGCAGGTGGAGGTGATCTCTCATCAGCATTTGAGGTATGGTCATGATTCACAATGTCAACAAAATATATTTCCCATCAATAGCTGATTGTATAATTACTTCCACAGAGTCTGGGCATATGTTTGGTCCATAAAGAATTAACACATTTATGCAGGGTCCATAGATTACATTGGCAGTATTTTCAAAATGCACAATTAATTATAGGTTTTAGTAAAATGCTGCATTTATTTTGACTTAGATGTTAGTCCATCATTTTTAGGTATTTGTGTTTTATGTTAGGCCTCAGCTTTGGCATTTTGAAAGGCTGGCATTAAACACCTGCCATAGCTCTTGAGATTAGAACATCCTTTTGGTCTGTGGTGGGGTGCAGAATTGGCAGCTTTGGAAACAGTGAGAAAATTTTGGGGAAAACAAAACAGACTCTTGTAAGCATTTGTCCCTTTAGCAGGATTGTCAGAAAAATTAACAAGACTTCTAGTGGAGCTCCGCCTGGCATGTTAACAGTGGCTGGACCAGAAGGGGCAGGGTTAAGTGTCTTCTTAGGATGGCTTCTCAGCATTGTGGGGAAAGAAGGACATGAGAGCATTTGTGGCAGCACCCTCTATCAGTTCGGTGGGTTATTACATATTTTAACAGAGCCTGCGAGGAGGTCCTCTGACACATATTCGGATGATGAAGTAGTTGATTAATCAGGCGCTGATAAGAGTTTTTTAAGATTACAAGATCATATTCTAGACATTTAGTCAATAGCATTATTCCATGGCCAATGATGTTATGATCTGATTTCTTTAAAAATAAATTTGGTCACGTTCCATATTATTGTTCTGGCCTTTCTGGATCTCTTTAGGGTTTGTAAAGGGTGCTGAGTCTGAATTTTCAATTCAGTTTACTTTGGACTTGGACAGCCTGTTGTACTGCCTTGGAGATGACATCATCTGACTAGACGTGCAGTGCTATACCCCCTAACGATGGGACTTTGCTACGCAGCAAAGTTGGACATTCAGCCCAGTGAGAAGTTAGAGAAGGAAATTGTTGAGTTTATTCTTTACCACCAAACATATTTAATAGATTTTTGTCTTTCATTTACTGTGTTTTCCTTCCAGACAAAAATGCACCCACCTCCTAACAACTTAAACTACCTTTATTAAACTAGTCGGGTTTCAGATAATTCTGCACTTTCAATGTTGTACTTTGTTGGTTCTTGCAATACTAGACGGGTACATCTTTTAGGTCTTTTTGAGGCTAGATTGTCCAGCAGAGTCCCTACCTTTTGAGGTAGTTAAGTATATTTTATTTCATGTTGCAGTAGAGTGAAGCTACTGGATGTAATTTTCCAACCAGAAAAGCAGATTAGGAAGCTGACTAGCTTTAG
Organism: Erpetoichthys calabaricus; assembly: GCF_900747795.2. Classification (NCBI taxonomy): domain Eukaryota; kingdom Metazoa; phylum Chordata; class Cladistia; order Polypteriformes; family Polypteridae; genus Erpetoichthys; species Erpetoichthys calabaricus. Next base: position 344,421,013 of record NC_041394.2, on the reverse strand, counting down.
AGAACCTTTTCTAGCCACCGTCCTATTCAAGGTGAGCAAAGTGTATCCTAAATTGGACCACTATAGTTGCAGATGCAGCTACCAAAGCTAAATGACTTATCACATGCCTGTCACCTCACCTGCCATGCTGTCACTATAGGCTTCTAGAATTGACAGTCCTGCCTCTATTGTAACTTCCAATCACCACAGTACTTTTGGGATGAGATAATGTCTTTTATTGCAGATCGAATGCTTTTGAGTATGACACTGCATGTTGGCAAAGCACAGTCCTACTCAAGCTAGAAAACAATGTCCTGTGGACATGCTGTGGTATGACAACTGATGACATTCTGACTTGTTGGTTACTCCTCCCACACCTAGTCAACTGTTGAGGACTTGGCAGATGATTTAAAGCAGATTCCACATTACAGAAGAACTCACACACCCAAAGTCAGTGCTAAATTCTGAGCCAAACAATTAATACAAAACTGAACTCCCACTGGCCTCATTTATTGTCACATGCAGGCATTTTCTTGAGCTATGTATTGTGATTGTTCTTGTAGTATTAAGCCCACCTTACCAATCATAACAACAAACATTAGAGACAAAAGTGAAATACATAACTCCATGACACATGAAGTTCATATATAGTCATCTGCAGGAATTAAAAATCAGGAAAGTGGAGCGACCAGTTAATGGGGGGGAGAATGGATGACTTTCTGTCTAGTGTATCATAGTGGTGCATTTTGGTGTGCTTTGGCATACAACATTTTCCAGAAGTGCACAGTAAACAAGAGGCATTCATTATTGACGTGCAGGTGGCCAGTTAAAAAAAAAAAAAATATATATATATATATATATATATATATATATATATATATATATATATATATATATATATATATGGTTGAAAATAGTTTACTGTCAAAATAAATGCAAAGAGTACACGACACGTGTTTCGCCCTCATTCTGGGCTCATCAGGTGTACACACTCCACTGCACTCCCTCTCGGGGATCGAACCTCGGACGTCAGCGGCGATGCCCCTAACGTTGCGCCACGGCGTGTGGTTCGTTTATTTGACAGCATGTAGATCGGGGTAATTACATTCACGGCATTCGAAGTCTGTGTCACAATCTGATTGTATGGGTGGTTACCTACCAGGTAACGCTTGTGGTTGGCCAGCAATCTGCTAACATCCGCCACGGTGCCCTCAGTTTGTGAGGAGCAGATCATAGAATGCCGTGAATATATATATATATATATATATATATATATATATATATATATATATATATATATATATATATATATATATATATATATATATATATATATATATATATATATATATAGTAAAAAAAAGTTAATATAGAGGCATGAAAGAGGATTGAAGGAGTAATAGTCTTTTTTTCCACCTGAAAAAAGTATAAACGCCCAAAGAAATCTCTTTTCACTGATTTTTGTGTTTTGCAATTTTGCATCACCTGTGAAAATTATTTTACTGTCAGTTTGCTAAACACTGTATGTCAATCAAGCCTACCTGACTTGCTCAATACTACCAATGGCCCTTCTGTCCCCTTCATTTAGACAAGGACTACATGTCTGATGCCCGCAGAGTAATAGACAGCTTAGCCTTTGGCTGCCCCAAGCAGGTGATGTGGCAGTACTGTTTACATCAGTATTATTTCAGAGAAGTTACTCTGGCCAGTGTGAGAATATGTACCCAGAGGAGATCCCACAAAGACATCGGGAAGACGTACAGACCCCATATGGGCAATATCAAATTCAGGATATCAGATCCTAGAGGACTCAGAGCAACTCACTGCACTTTTTACTCTATAACAACTGTAAAAGTAATGATTTGAGAAACCTGTAAAGGACACATTGATTGTTAGAAAAGACTGGCTTCTGAACATTATGACCATTGAGGGTGCTTGGTAAACAAAGACACAAAAGCCTGAAGTAAATTTTTATCTCTACACATATTTTTTTCACTCAAAGCAGTCAGCATCTGTTCTTCTTCTTCAGTTCTCAAAATGGAGAATTAAATAAATCAAATCTCTAACTGAGATGACAAAGGTACAACATCCAAGTCCACAATTAGGCTGAGGGTCATTTTCAGCTGATGTATTTATCCTGGACTCTGGAGTCTAAAGTGAACTTACTTTTTTAACTTTTGCTCATCCTTCATACCCTTCTGGGATGTCAATACTGATTCACTTCCATTTCTTTCCTTTATTACCTGTGTGAGGATCAAAACCACAGCAGACAAAATGGGCTTTGGGTCAGGCTTGATGATGTGGCCATCATATTGCTTGGAAATGGCAGCTGCATTTTGTTTTTATCTTTCAGTCAATAAGAAAAGTAAAAGTGGAAGCCTTTAAAAACAAATCTTAATAAAACTGCTGTGAGGTTAGCCAGTCAGATGTAATACTTTGCTCTATGTAATTGAATGATTTTTATATTCTTATGCACAACCCGCCTTGACCTTAGAATTATTTAAATCATCTCTTCATATGAAAGAATTCCAAAAACGCTTTGGAATTTGAAATTAATAATACTAAAAACTCACCATTCCTTTGATTAAATACTTGTCATACAAGAATTCTAGCATTTTAGGGATACACAATATCTGCTAATTCCAAATTATAAAGCAGACTCCATCCTCCTCACCTTCTCCTGATCTCTCATTTTTTTCTTCTAACTTTCACACATCCATCGTTTTTCCAACTGCTTGATCGCTCAATGATGCCATCACTCCATCAGCTTACTTTTCCTTTCTCCTTTCACTCTTCTTTTCCTATCATCTTCAATGCTTCCTGTAGTCCAGTACCTCAGGTCTCTTGTACATTCGGCTCCATGATGCTCAACCCACTTGCTACCTCATTCTTCAGACACCTCTCCTCTATTTTGTCTTCATGCAGAATCAGCTGAAAGAAAGAAAGGAAGACATGAGAAAGGAAATTGAAGAGAGAGAAAATGAACTGAAAGAGCTGAAGGAGACTATAGAGAGGATTCAGGTGAGAACATCACAGTTAAAGTGAGTGAAGATTTGAATGACGGTCAAGGGTGCTATGAAATTAGAAAAAAATACAAGCAACAATGTTACCTTTATATATAATACCCTACCGTGGCTGTTCGTTTGTCTGTCGAGGATTTTAAATCACCTGTAGCTCGCAAACCGTTTGACCTATTGACCTGAAATTGTTTACACATATACTATGTGACCTCTACTGTCCGCTTTCAGGGTGATGATTGACCTTCAAGATTATTCCTATTTTTATTTTATTTTATTGTAGAATTAGCTCTCTGCAGCAGCCAACAGGGCAGCTTTGCGGTGCATGCGTGCGGGCGCCATTCTCATTCCTACCATGATCGCCATCAATTCCCCTACCTCTCCATATTTTTAATCATTCTTGAGGCAGATTGAAGACTTAAGTGCCAGCTTAAGTGAACAATTAAAGAAAACGAATTAAGTAATTGCAACACAAACACTGACTTAATCAGTTTTAACGCAAAAAGATTCCGACAAAAGAAGAGAAGAAGTGGGCTGCTAGAGTGGAGAAAAGAGGAGCTGCTCAGGAAGCAGCAAGTGCATCAACCTCTGAGCAAATGAAAGAGTATGAAAACTATGAAGAGCACACTCAGCATTTACGACAGGCTGACACAGAGTGAAAGAGAATTGCTCGAGAAAATGAGAGCAAACAACAGACCATACAACGAAGACAGGCCGACACTGAGCGAAAGAGAATTGCAAGAGCAAATGAGACTGAGGAAGAGGCTAATCGATGTCGGCAATTAGTGGTCAAACATGCCAGAATTGCAAAGGCAAATGAGACAGAGCAAAACGCCATCCAGTGACGACAAAAAGATGCTGATCGCATGAGAATAGCTAGAACAAAGGAGAGCTATGACCAGAGAGTATATCGTTTAAGACAAAACGTGGCAAGCAGAGACCATAATGGATACTCAAGAAAGACCCCAAAGTAGAAGAACTCTTGAAAATATTAACCGAATGCGCTCAATTCAACAATTTGCTTAATCTGCACTAGGCAACGAAAATGAGATACTTGAACATTCCTGTGGTGCAATGAATAAAGTTTGTAGTAAATGCAACGCCTTACATTTTCAGGCTGAGGCATCTAAGTGTTGCAAAATGGGAAAGATTTCGATAGAACACATTGATTGTGAGTATTAGTGTACATGCTAAAATACACTATCCAAAATATTCTTACAATTTGATGATAAAAAATGAAAGAAACTCTAAAAGTTTTATGGAAAATATATGATCCATTAATAGTTCATTTGCGTTTGCGTCCATGGGTGCCAATATTGCAAAACCACCAGGAATTGGTCCATACTGCTTTAGAATCCACGGACAAATTTATCACAGAACTGGAACATTGCATCCTGCTGAGGATGAACCAAGAAAATATGCACAATTATACATACTGCGCACAGAGGAAGCAACGAAACAATGGTTATTGTCTGAAAACTTGAACTGTGATGAAACTGTGATGACTGAGTTGGCTAACATTATGTCAAAAAATCCCTACGCAGCGGCATATAAAATGCTCTATGAGGTTGAAAGAGAAGCCATTAGAGAGTCCCAAAGAACAGGACATCCCCTAACAAATGTTGTAATGGCAATTACACAGGATCGTAAGAAAGATCCTTGAAGATATAACATTGCTACTGCTAATGAAATTGCCAAAATTTTTGCTAATGAAGACGGAGTACTGCCATTTGAAAGAGATTTACTGATCTATACTAGACAAACAGAAAATAATTACGCTGCGACCAAAAGAATAAATATCCTCAACCCAAATTTAGATCCAATGACCTACCCTTTACTATTTCCAAATGGGGAAGAGGGATGGGGAACAGAGTTAAAGAAGCAAAACTGTACAGGCAAGAGACAACGCATTACACAAAGAGTATATTACTGCTACTGATGTGCTGTAAGAGCTGAAAGGTTTAACCCCATTCCTAATGCTGGAAAACTAACACAACAATATATAGTGGATGCTTATGTAAAGACAGAAACAAATCGCCTGAATTATATCAGAATAAATCAGCAAAAATTAAAAGTTGACCAGTATAATGTGCTTCAAGATGATTTGGAAGCCAGAAGGGAAAATGAAAGCTTATTACCAGGTAAGACTTATATACTTCCTTCAAGTTTTGAAAGTAGTCCAAGGCAGATGGTACAAAGATAAAAAGATGCTATGTGCATTGTAACTAAATATGGAAAGTCAGATCTGTTTATTACAATGACATGTAACCCTGAATGGACAGAAATAAAGGAAAACTTGCAACACGTCCAAAAAGTTTGAACACCGACCTGATTTAGTAGCAAAAGTTTTTAACATAAAATTAAAAATTTTGCTTGATGATTAAATTAAGAATCATGCCTTCAGATTAATGGATGCGTATGTGCATGTTATTGAATTTCAGAAACAAGAATGAGCATATTTTATTCTTTCTTGGAAAAGACCATAAGCCTAATACAGAAGAAGACATTGACAAAATTGTATGCGTTGAAATACCTGATAAAGAAAAAAATCCACGACTGTGGAAAGTCGTCACAAGCTACATGGTACATCGACCATGTGGAAAAGAAAATCCAAATAGTTCATACATGTTAGATGGAAAATGCACCAACAATTTCCTAAATTCACTTTGGGAAATGTTGATGGATATCCTATATATAGAAGACGAGAAGGAACATCGGCTTTAATAAATGGTAGAGTAATCGATAACTCACGAATCGTGCCTTATAACCCATTTTTAACTTTAAAGTATAATTGTCATATAAACATAGAAATATGTTCCTCGATTGTTAGTGTCAAATATCTGTTTAAGTACATTTATAAAGGCCACGAATGTGTGAGTATGGAAGTAAAGGAGGCATCCACAAACATTTTAGCGCACGATGAGACACAGACCTTTGTTCACTCACGCTATGTGAGTGTCCCAGAAGCTAGCTGGAGACTATTCGTTATGAAAATGCATGATCAATCTCATACTATAGAATGACTTCCAGTTCATTTGCCCGATCAGCAACCAGTTTACTTTAATCCAGATGATGCAGGGAATTTGGAAATTGCTGTTACACGATCTGAAACCAAAAATAATAAACTCAATAGAGCACAAACATTTTACTTCATTGATATTATAAAATATTATACGTGGAACCAAAAAAACTGTAAGTGGCAGAAAAGGTGCACATAATGTAATTGGAAGAATGTATACAGTAAGCATAAGAGAAGCTGAAAGATATGTTTTCCGTCTTCTGTTATTGCACGTTAAAGGCGCGACAAGTTACCTGAAGTCGTTTAATGAAGCTATAAGTTCCAGTTTCCAGGAATATGCAAAGCAACGTGAGCTTCTCATAGATGACAGTGTGGGAAAAACAATAAGAGATGCAATTGATTTTAATATGCCAAGACAGATCAGAGATTTGTTCACCAGCTAAATCAGAAGTTGTAGGAAATGTTTAAGATACATATGATTGAAGATTTTTGCATGACATTACATAATGGAGATGGTGAATGTACGCAATGTGAAATGTATGCCCTTAAGGAGCTGCATGAAATTTTTTGAAGTCATGGCCAAGAGAGTAATTTGAATTTTAATTTGCCCCATCCTCATATAAGTCTTCCTGCCTTGACTAGGGTTGTATTTAATCCTGGAATTGAACAAACAACAACAGAACAAATTATACAAACTTCACATCAAGAGCAAAGAATAGCATTCAATGAAATAGTCAGAACCATGTCTGACGAGAACAATGCAAACTTCTATTATTTGGATGGTCCTGGGGGAAGTGGTAAGACATATTTGTATAAGATGCTGATGCATTACATTAGAGGAAGAAATGAAATTATTCTTCCTGCTGCCTTGACTGAAATTGCAGATAATGTATTAATTGGAGGGAGAACTTGCTCTAAATGTGATTGAAAGAATGTTACAGGAAACCGTAATGAAAAATACCATTCCATTTGGAGGAAAGGTTTTGTTAATGGGAGGCGATTTTCGCCAGTGCCTCATTATAGTTAAACACTGAGCAAAACAAGTAATCCTACAAGCAAGTCTGCATGATGATAAGTTTTTCAAAGACTTCAAAAGACTCACTCTAAAAAATAACATGAGATCAGTTGATCCACAGATTACTGAATTGCTAATGAAGCTTGGAAATGGAAGTCTTACCAATGATTGTGACTTTGATGAAAATATTATAAAAATACCAAATAAGTATTTATGTCGTGGTTCGTTAGTAACTGAAATCTCTGGAGATTGTATTAATCCACAAATAGTTAGGAATATGACTGGAAAGGCAATTTTCTGCCCTAAAAATTCCGATGTCAATCATTTAAACGAGGATGTTCTTAATAAAATGTCAGGCAACATTGTAATATACTTGAGCGATGACTCAATACAAACTGATGATGATGATGAAAGAGAAAACTTTCCTGTTGAGCTTTGAATCCCCTTTCTCCGTCTGGGTTTGCTCCATATAGTCTGAAATTGAAGATTGGAGCTATTATTATGTTAATGCGGAATTTAAATAGTAAACGAGGTTTTTGCAATGGAACATGACTTATTGTTAGAGAAGTAAAACCCAATGTAATTGAGACGGAGATTATTACTGGCTCAAGTATAGTCAATGTTGTGCTTATACCAAAGATAGATTTGATTAGTAATGATTCCGATTTTCCATATAAGCTGAGAAGAAGACAATTCCCTATAAAACTTGCTTTTGCTATGACAATAAACAACTCGCAGGGACAGACACTCGATAGAGTTGGAATATTTTTACCAGAGCTCGTTTTTGGACATGGACGATTGTATGTTGCCTTTTCAAGAGTACAACGATCACAAGATGTAAAGGTGAAAGTCCTAGATTCACCATCGCAGGGAAAGCTGATTGAGGGAAGTGAGAGAGTATTTACCAGAAACATCGTTTATCACGAGGTTGTTTGTAACCAAGACACATGAGTGCTTACATTTTACACTGTAGCCCCCAAACCATTTGACCTATTGATCTATTTAACTAAAATTTGGTATTCATATTATATTATGTGACCTCTACTGTCCACTTTCAGAGTGATTGACTTCCAGCGTCAATGGTCAACCAAGTAAAAGAGTGTGTATTCACTGCACGGTTGTGTGCAGTGTGCAGTTACAGTCACCTACAGCTCTCAAACCATTTGACCTACACACCTGAAATTTCATACACATATATGATCAACAAAGGTCAAGGTCAAACATCAACAGAGTATAATCAAGTCAAGTATATTCACAGTGCGCTGTTACTGGTTACAAATACTGTATATTTGCCATTGTCGTACTTAAATGTTGAACATAAAAATTTGCAGCTTTTGAGTAAAGATATTGACCATTTTAAACCTAAAATTCAGATTGTAATCAATTTTTGAACATTTTTCATGTATAAATGCCCTGTAGCCTCCAACATTTTAATTTCTGATACCCAGTCTTCAATAAACTGTTCACTGCTTTGCTTTTCCTCTTTTTCTAATTTGAGTTTGCACTTCTCTAAAGCTCTTGAGACTGAAATGAATTTCTGTTTCTATTTTTTCTGATCAGAGCTCAGCAGAGAGAGAAGTGCAGGAACACGAGAAGACCTTCAGGTCTGTACTTGAGTCCATAGAGAGACTGAGGTCAGAGGTCATTGAGGTCATTAGAAGTCATGAGAGTAGGAAGGTTGGAAAGGCTAAACAGGTTATGAAGCAACTGGAGAAAGAAATCAAAGAGCTGAAGAGGAGAAACACTGAGCTGACCAAACTCTCACAAACAGACAACCACATCCACTTCCTAAAGGTGAGAGATTTGATCTGAAAGATACCAGCTGGCCTGTGTGACACACAAGTCTTTGTGTCTTATGTTCTTCTCTCTACCTTTTTCTTGTAGAAATTTCCATCTCTCTGTTTTCCTCTTGAAGATCAAGACCCACCAACCATAAGTATTACTGAAGATTTGTTTCCTGAGACTCTGAGGATGAGTTTGTCTGATCTGAAGAAGAGTCTGGAGGAGATCAGCAGCTGGGAGATTGTAAAGACCAGTGAGTCTGGTGGGTTGTGTGTCCTCAGTTGACCAGGTAGATCAATCTGTGCTGCTCATCACAAGTGTTTAAGGTTCACATTCTACTCTTGTCTTTCTCTTCTAAGGGGCTGATGAATCACATTACATCGTGCAGAATCTGAGGACCAGAAATGGGCTCTTAAAATGTAAGACTGTATCTAGTTATATTGAGTTTAATCAAACAAAATTGAGGGTTTTCATAATTGTTTGTGTCAAGTGGAGTCCAATAGTAAAACTTGTTTTGTGGAAGTTATATGTTCAATTCAGACCAGTAGAGGAGTAAATATTCTGCTTGTGACTTTGACTAGAGTTCACCAGGTGGTTCTATTACACACAAGGCCTGTTAGGGATTGCAATGGGTAGCTTTACAGCCAATTTCCTATTGTCAAGAGAGAAAGATGCTGGGTAGAAAAGAGATGAATATCACTAGAGGCAGAAGGGCAGTGGTCTCAGAAAAAATCAACTGAGAATGTTAGTTTTCACAGCAGGTTGTCTGACTAGTAACAAACATTAAACAACAGTCCTCACCAGTGACACAGTATGTGACCTGAAGTCAATAACTTCACATGCTAATGTTAAACTTTTATAAATTTGAGAGATTTCTAAAAGGTGTCTAAAGCATCATGGGTGGGTGTTTCTATGAAAGGCATTACGCAAATCCAGATCTTATTCAATCTGTCTCACTTTACAATCTTCAACCTCTCACATAACTGACTACAGGTCCAGCTGTTCAGCACTGTGGATGGCACTCACTGCTACAGGCAGCAACAGGAGCTCTTCACTTAAGTGTGGTGGCTGGTTAAGGTAGTGACGTCCAGTCCCAGTCCTGGTGCCCACTGTGAACAAAGACAATCAGTCTGCCATTTTCCCCTCTAAGAGGTCTGTTTGATTCATTAACTCTGCCTTTGTCGTCTTTTACTCTTCAATTAGAAAAAATCAGCAGTGTGGGATTGATATTGCTAATAAATAGAGAAATATTTCTATTTATGTCATAGTTTTAAGTTCTTCTGTCACCTTTATCAATGTCTTATTCATTAACATTTTTTCTGTGTACCTGTCTGCCTTAATCGTATCCTAATAATGACAATTAACAAGGAATGAAGTAGACATGGGGACAAATAACACAAAATACTGAAAGGTTTGGCACCAGAAGTGTCAAAACTGGGCATAATTGGGCAACATTTTTAATTTCCTGATATTGTAAGGTGCTGTTAAAAACAACACATTTAATGTGGTCTACTAATTCATGTTTTTGCATTCTTTTATATGAACATGAATTATTGTTACAAAAACATTTAATAAACAATGTGATAACTAACTCTTTGATGAAGTAACTAAAAAGGTAAAATGAACCATCTTTCAGATCAGTTATGTAAATTTCCAAACACACCTGAATATTATGCCATGCAGTATATTTTCTGACTTATTTTTAATTACCTGCTTATAGATGTCAGATTAAATGCACACTGTTTTTGGAAAAGCACTTCCTGACAGTCCCACTGCTAATTCCACCCTATTATTGTGGCCTGTCAGTGCTTGGGCATCTGCCACCACTTTAGCAGGCATCTGCCTATGCTAAGTAGATATTAAATTTGTTTAATTACAATTACATTTTCTGGAACCTACAGATAAAATCTATAAAAAATATAGATTTGACATAATTTGATTTTGCAAGAGATGGCTCCTTCTTCATCTTTTTCTACTCCTTTGTGGGGTCAGCCTTCTCCATACAGTTCAGTCCTGCACCTCCTCACCAGTCAAGCCCTTTTCCCTTTAGATCTTCTTTTACTTTATCCATCCACCTCTGTTTTGGCCTCCCTCACTTTCTCATTCCATGTTCATCCATTCTCATCACTCTTTTGACCACATATTCATTGTCCCTCCTCATCACATGTCCATACCACCTCAACCTACTTTCCTATACTTTCTTAGATATCGTTCCCACTTTTGTTGAACCTCTAGTTGTCTCATTTCTTATTCTGTCCTTTTTGTAACTCCACACATCCAACTCTAAATTTTCAGGTCCGACACATCTAACATCTTTTTCTGCGCTCCCTTTATTGCCCGTTTCTCAGCTCCATACATTATTGCTGATGTTACAACTGTCTCAAAAACCTTACCCTTAACCTTTGTCTTAGTTCTTCAATCACATAATACCCCTGATACATTTTTGCAATTGTTCCATCCACACTGCACTCTGCATCTAATTTTCCATCTTGGGCTACGAGTGATTCTACATATTTAAATTTATCCACTGTTTTCAGTAGCTCCCCCTGCAGGCTAACTTCGGAATCCTGATCATCCTTAAACCTCATATTCTGTCTTCTTCCTATTTATCTTCAATCCCCTTTCTTCCAAAGCCCCTCTTTATTCTTACACCTTCCTCTCCATGTCATCTCTTCTGGTTCTACACAACACAATGCCATCATCAAAAAGCATGAACCTGGTGAATTGGCCTTTTACCCGATTTCTCAACACATCCATATCCAGATCAAAGAGGCAAGGACTTTAAGAAGGTCCGTGGTGCAGACCTAACTTTAAGAAGGTCCGTGGTGCAGACCTACTCAAACTTGTCTGTTACCTCAGTGCTGTTTTTATCCTGTCCTCGCTGTATCATACATATCCTAAGCTAGCCTCACACACTTCTCTGTGCTCCTTTCTCTCTCTCATGCACCTCCAGACCTCTTGGCATGGTACTCTATCATAAGTCTGCTCCAATTACTAAACTCTATATGCAGCCTTTAATGTTTTTCTTGATGCTTCTCTATGAGTTTTCTCAATGCAAAGACTGTATCATTTCTTCCTCTCCCATGCATAAAATCAAACCTCACTTTCTCTTCTCCTGTACTTCCATTCCCATCTCTCATTTGCCCTCATATTCATTATCTCTCCTCATTACTTGTCCATACCACTTCAATTTACTTTCCTTTACTTTCTTAGATAGTTCTCCCACTTTTGTTGTTCCTCTGATTGTCTCATTTCTTATTCTGTCCTTCATTAGAAATCCACACATCCATCTCAACATTCTCATTTCTCCCACATATAACGTCTGCTCCTGTGTTTCCTTTACTGTTCATGTCTCAGCTCCATACATCATTGCTGACCTTACCACTGTTTGACAAACCTTAGCTTTCACCATTGCCTTAATTCTTCGATCACACAATACTCCTGATACCATTTCTCTATAACCCTTTCCAAAATTTTCATTTGATATGACATCAGCTTTATCCCTCTATAGTTTTCACAATCCTGAATATTTTTCTTCTCCTGGTATTTCATCTTTTCTGTTGTCTTTCCTTTTTTCATTGTTTTCAGGTCCCCCTTTACTTCTCCTTCCTTACTCTTGGTACTATCCCTTCATTTGGGACTCCATCTCCAAATACTACCCTCAGATTTTCTTCATTCATCTTTTACAAAGAACCTCTTCCATCTGTTCTTGATCTTGTCCTGCTCACTGAAGCACTACACCTTTCCCAACTTTCATCTGCTTTATCCAAATAAAATCCTTTCAAGCTTTGTTGTTAGCCTTCACTATTCTGAAAATCATTCTCTCTCCCTGTTTTGTCCTCAGTTTTTCATACTCTTCCTCTAAAGCTTGTGTCTTGCCTCTTGCCACTGTCCTCTTTGCCTCCTTGTTTGTCTGTCTATACATTTCTCTAACTTGCTTCTTCACTGATTGGTACCATGTCTTCCTTGCCTTCTTCTTAACAGCCCTTAAGACATCCTGTACCTCTCTGTTCCACCACCATGTCTCTTTGTTCCCAAGTGGGCTCCTTCCTGCCATCCTACCCAACACCTCTTTGCCTAATCTTAATACAGCATTGCTATTCTCCCACCATTCTGCCACACTCTGAAATGACTGCACTTCATTTAAAACTTTCTCCCTAAACCTGTTCCTACACTTTTCCTCTTTTAAGCTCCACCACTTCAACTTTGCCGCTGTTTGCTTTTTTTTTATTCTCATGCTTAACCCTCCCAGTCCATCTCCACCACTTTGTGCTGAACTGTCACACTTTCTCCAGTTATGACCTTACAAATCTTTAACTCATTCAAATTATATGTTTAACACATTAGAAGAGCTACTTGTCTTTCCCTTCATCTACTACTGTAAGTCACAAGCTAATTAATTTCTTTTCAAGACATGTGTTAACTATTAACAAATCAGATTTTCTGTCTTAATCTATTTTTCTCTCCCCATCCTCTTTGATCCCCATTACTTCCCACTCTCAATCTCCCCTCTCTATCATCTCTCTACTCTTTCCCACAAGCCCATTTAGATCATCACCAACAATCACCCTTTGTCCCTCTTGTACCACCCTTCATCAATTTGTGTCCAGAAAATGTCCTTCTCCTCTTCCTCACAGCCCACTTGTGGAACATATGCACAAATGACATGAAATACATTCTCACGAAGGCCCAGCTTGACACTCCTAACTCTCTCAGTCCTTCTATTCACACTGACAAGACTATCCAATAGTTCTTTGAATACTACTACACCTACACCATTTCTCCTTTGCTCATTCTCACTGCTGTATAACAACTTAAAGCCCCCTCCTAATTTGTTTACTTTATTCCCCTTCCATCATGTTTTCTGCAAACACAACACTCCCACTTTTCTTTTTTCCATCAAATGTATCCAGTCTCTCCCCTAGTTGGTCATTGTCCCAACTTTCAGTATCCCCACTTTTACCTTTAACACAACCTTCTCTTTGCCTACCCCTGCCTTCTTCTTCTGCTTCTTCTGGGCTAACTTCACTAACTTTAGCTGAGCCCACCCTTGTCTCGGTAGTCCTTGTTCACTTCCCACAGGAGTCAGACAAGGCCCTTGTACATCACCCATGGGGTATGCTCTAGCATTTTCCAAAGCTGATTAGACTGATTTCATCATTAAGATTTTGGGTAAGTTTTACAGCCAGATGCCATTCCTGACAGTAATACTCTCTATGTATCCGTGCTTAGAACTGGCACCAACTTGGGCTGATTTGTCCCCTAATGACTAGATTATTTCACATGGTTTTTAAAAAGATAGAGGATTTCTTTTTTTCTCAACCTTTTTTTTGTTGTTGCACAGGTTAAACTCAATTAAAGAGCTCATCTTAACCTTCTTCAGTTAGGGGGGCTCACATACATAGTGTAAGCTTTCCTCCATTTAAACTGCTGTCCACCAAATTGCCCAAAGTCATTCAGTATAAAGTTCAAATCCTCTCTTCACCTTATCATCACTTCCCTTGTTCTCTTGTATCTCCTTGCCCTGGTCATTCTTTCTTTTGTCTGTGGTATGACATTTTGTTCACATTTGTGTCACAGGAGACTGACCAGTCTGTTTAGACAACACAAAATGGCTTTCATATTTAAACATAACAGATCAGTAGAACTTTATGACATAACCAGCTAACACATTTAAGTAAACAGACTCCAAGACAACCATTAAGTAGAAGATTTAGTTGTTTCTCAAAGTCAAATTCTGTCTCTGAGTCAGTTTATTCATTTGCAGAGTAAACGACAATCAAAAGAATCAGTGAGTAAAAAGGACATTGGAAAGTTAAAATTGTGATGGTGAACACCATGAAAATGAGATACTTTTTACAATCACACTTCCAGGTGTTTTTATTTTTTGTATTGTTTTCTTTGGGTCCAGCAAAGGAAGTTTTTGAAGGATAAAGACATCTGGACACATTACATGGAGATGGAAATTTGAATGATGGTACAAAAGCTTCATATTTTAGTTGACAAGTCAGACCTGACACTGAAGATGGACCTCAGCAGGCTCTTGTGGTTTAGTTAGGTTTGACAGCACAAATGCTATGTCCTCAAAGCCAAAAGTGGATGATCTTTCTTTCTTTCTTTCTTTCTTTCTTTCTTTCTTTCTTTCTTTCTTTCTTTCTTTCTTTCTTTCTGAATGCTCAGGCATTTTGTTTAAAATTCAAGATGAAGGATTTTGTGATCCAGACCTCTGCTTTACACTTTTTGTCATTTATTTCTGCTTTTTTTTTGTCCCCAATTATTTAGTATTTTATCTTTCTCCCTGGGCAGCATGGTGGTGCAGTGGGTAATGCTGCTGCCTCGCAGTTAGGAGACCCAGGTTCGCTTCCCAGGTCCTCCCTGCGTGGAGTTTGCATGTTCTCCCCGTGTCTGCGTGGGGTCCTCCGGGTACTTCAGTTTCCTCCCACAGTCCAAAGACATGTAGGTTAGGTGCATTGGTGATCCTAAATTTTCCCTAGTGTGTGTGTGTGTGCCCTGTGGTGGGCTGCCCGGGGTTTGTTTCCTGCCTTGCACCCTGTGTTGGCTGGGATTGGCTCCAGCAGACCCCTGTGACCCTGCAGTTAGGATATAGTGGGTTGGATAATGGATGGATGGATCTTTCTCCCTTGTTCCTCCTCATTCTCTTCCATATTCCCAGACTTCCTTGTTCCCGTTCTTCTTACTAACTCTTAATCGTGATTCTCTTCCACCTCCTCTTGGTCCTTTTTATCTTGTCCTCACTTTCTCCATGGCCACCTGATCTAAACATGGCCCTTTTACCCTTTCATTTCTAGTTTTTCCTGTCTTATATTTTTGTTCTTACACATCAATTCTCCCCCCCCCCCCCCCCCCCCCCCAACTTCCTCCTTGACCACATGTGTCTCCTTCAGCTCTTCTGTGGTCCCACGTTTCTTTTTTTTCCTTCTGACACTCTGCTACATGCTCTGCCCATCACCAGTTTCTTCTTCTGACCTCGGTCAGACTCACTATTTTCTAATTTTCTTTGACAGTCATCCACTCAGTCCAAAGTCTCCATAGTTTGCTCCTTCTGTTCCCAACTCCAACCTGGATCCTGACCTCAAAGGACAGAGGGACCACACCCCTGACTGCAAACATTGCCCTCTGCTGGCCTACATGACCATTGCAGTTGTTACTCACACCTCTGACTCTCTGCACATTAATGATAATAGATGTTTGATTTCAGATCTACTCACATGTTAGTAACATCATGAAAGTCATAAATTTAATTTTAGATTGTTAGATGCTCTGATGCCCTCATTTTCAAGTCTCACATGTCACAATGCCAGCAGATTTCTTCACTTACTATCTTTTCATTTCTCTTCATTCAGACTTCTGTCCACTCACACTGGACCCCAACACGGCAAACAATTCTCTATACCTGTCGGCAGGGAACAAGAAGGTGACGTGTCAGATGAAAATAATCCTGTATCCTAAACATCCTGACAGATTTGACAGTTGGTTTGAAGTTCTGTGCAGAGAGGCTCTGAGTGGGACTCGCTGTTACTGGGAGATTGAGTGGAGCGGAAAAGAGATTGACATTGGAGTGACATATAAAGGAATAGGAAGGAAAGGAAATGGTGATGAGAGTGCTCTTGGGCGCAACAACAAGTCCTGGGATTTCTGCTGCTCTGTTTCCGGTTACACTGCATGGCACAATAACAAGTCGACACAAATCAGCACCCCCTGCAGTCACAGAATAGGTGTGTATCTGGACTGGCCTGCTGGCTCTCTCTCATTTTATAGCATCTCACACACAATGACCCTCCTACACAAGTTCAACGCCTCCTTCACTGAACCGCTCTATCCAGGGTTTGGGTTTGAATGTGACACGAGTGTAACAATCTGCCCTCTGAACCCACCTGACCAGTGACCATTGTGGTCTGCAGGTCACTTCATATCTTCTGACATTAAAACAGTCTTGTTATTTTAGACTAAAAAATCATGCAGACTGCCTGAGTATCAACAGCCACAATTTATATCAATAATAATAATAATAATAATAATAATAATAATACATTTTATTTATATAGTGCCTTTCCCATGCTCAAGGTGCTTTCCCATGCTCAATGACCACTTGACGCTCTCTTAATGGTTTAAAACGTAAACTCGGCCTAAAACAGAACAACAAACAAATTTAAGGGAGCAGATAGAAAATGTGAGTTGAGTCCACATCGTCCTGAAATCTTAATTTGGTATGTAAGTATAATGACTAGTAAGTAATCCTGTTTATTTTATTTTAGTCCAATTCAATGGTACAGTGGTTAGTGATGCTACTTCACAGGTTCAAGTCATTCATTTCATATAATAGCCTGGTCACTGAATGTGTGGAATTTCCAAGTTCTCCCAGTGTTCATGTGTGTGGCACCCTGTGCAAAGGCACTGTTGCCCAATTCTGGACTATAGGTGCCAGTAGACATAACTGAATGACCAGGGGATGGGAGAAGTGAGTCACAGACCAGAAAAGACTATTCAAAAACAGGATTTAGTTTATTCTTAGCAGGCCAGTCCTATTTTTAAAACAAGTGTCTTGCAAAAATTTTGATAAAGTCCAACACAGAGATGTTCACAAAACAAAAGAAAAAAAAAACAGTGCAGGTGTTATATACAACATTTCCAGCGGCTCCCATTCAAAAGTGATGAAAATCAACAAAAACACTCTTCCTCCTCCTTCTTCCAGCAAAAAGAATGAAAAAAAAACAAAAGATTCAGAACAAGGACACTAAGAAAAAAAAAAGAGCATCTTCCAAACACAGATTCCTCCTACTACAAACTATTACAGGCAGTGAATCCAAACTACTGTGTACAAAGATCAATAGGTAGGGTGGAGTGGTGGCTCTGAAGCTAAGGATCTGCATTGGTATCCAGAAAGTTGCTGGTTCAAATCCCTGTCATTGCCAAAAAGAGATCACAGAGGCGACTCCAATTAGTTTCACTTTCCACTCAGAGCCTCGCAGCTCAAGACAAGGCGGTGGGCTGGCAGTAATTATCAGAAAAGACTTAAACATTAAAAGAATCCCAATTGACTGTCCATTGTCTTTTGAGTGCCTGGCTCTTAAACTAATAACGAAATCAGGTCCTGTCTCACTCATTGTTCTTTATCGTCCCCCAAAATACAATGCATCCTTCTTATCCGATCTGATTGAACTTTTGACCCACCTAAGCTCTTACTCTCAGAGAATTATGCTTCTTGGTGATTTCAACATCCATATTGACATCCCCACATCTAAACTGAGAAATGAATTCCTGTCCTTACTGGACTGTTTTGACTTGACACAATATGTTGATTTTCCCACCCACTCTAGTGGTCAGATATTGGATCTGATCTGCACTTCTGGACTATCTGTTGCCAACATTTACAGCACTGATTTGGGACTCTCTGACCATAAAGCAGTATTTTTCACTGTCTCATTACCTATCCCACCTCTTACCTGTAAAGGACAAATTTCTTATAGAAACCTTAAAAGTATCTGTCCCTCTATCCTTTCTGGATCCATTTCTGATCTTTTACTGTCTGCACCTATTCCACCAACACTAGATAGTCTTGTTGACCACTATAACACAGCCCTTCACTCAGCATTAGATAAAACAGCTCCTTTAAAACATAAGGAGGTTTCCTTTAAGCGTTCAGCTCCTTGGTATAACTCAGAATTGCGATCTATGAAAGCAGCTGGCCGACGCCTTGAGAGAATGTCACGTAAGACTGGCCTCACCGTGCACATCCAGGCTTTCTCTGACCACCAAAGAGCTTACAGAGAAGCACTAACTTCTGCCAAGAACACCCATTATGGCAGAATAATAGAAAGTAGCCATGATAACCCAAGGGTTTTGTTCTCTGTAGTTAATAAACTACTCGAACCCGCATCTGGTCCAACTACCTCTTCTACTGAAGTCTGTGAGGAATTCCTCCATTTTTTCCGTAACAAAATTATCCATCCATCCATCCATTTTCCAACCTGCTGAATCCGAACACAGGGTCACGGGGGTCTGCTGGAGCCAATCCCAGCCAACACAGGGCACAAGGCAGGAACCAATCCTGGGCAGGGTGCCAACCCACCGCAGTAACAAAATTAAAGATCTAAATAATTCAACTAACATAAATATATCATCTGTTTATATCTCTCCCTGTTTTCCCACTCCATCCAGCTCCTTCTCTAAGTTCTCACCAGTCACTTCTGCGTTTGTTAATAACCTGCTTTGTAAGATGAGGCCGACTACTTGTGTAGTAGACCCCATCCCCACCACACTACTTAAATCCTGCCTTCATGCCATAATCCCGACTGTTACAACAATAATAAACTCATCCCTTGACACTGGCTCCGTGCCGCTCACTTTTAAAATTGCTTCTGTAACCCCAATGTTAAAAAAGTCTGGCCTTGATGCTGACAATCTTAACAATTTCCGGCCTATTTCCCACTTACCTTTCCTGTCAAAAATTCTCGAGCGTGTTGTAGCTTCCCAACTCACCAATTACCTAACCTCTAATAATTTGATGGAACCCTTTCAGTCGGGTTTCAGGGCGCAGCACAGCTGTGAAACTGTTCTGCTACGGGTAACCAATGATTTGCTTATGGCAGCAGACTCTGGACAAACTAGCATATTAATTCTGTTAGACCTCAGTGCAGCATTTGACACTGTTAGACATGACATCCTACTGTCCAGAATGGAGAACATGCTGGGTATCTCTCGCACTGCCCTCCAGTGGTTCAAGTCCTATCTGACTGATAGGCAAGAGTTTGTTAGTCTTGGCAAGAGCAGATCCAACTCCGTGCCAGTCACACAAGGAGTCCCTCAGGGCTCTGTCCTTGGTCCTCTGCTTTTCTGTATTTATATGCTTCCCCTTGGCCATATTATCCAAAGTTATGGACTGGGTTATCATTTTTATGCAGATGATACTCAGCTCTACTTCAATGTTAAAAGTGGAACTTCATCAGAGCTTTCTCAGCTCACAACCTGCCTTAGTGAAATTAAAACCTGGATGGAGCAGAACTCTTTAAAATTAAATTGCAATAAAACTGAACTCCTGCAAATTGGGACTAAAATGCAACTTAATAAAATGAGCTCCTTCCCAGTCCATCTTGGCGGTGATCTCATCAGCTGCCTCTACTGTAAAGAATCTTGGTGTCATTTTTGATTCCTCCCTCTCTTATTCCGCCCACATAAATCACATTAAGAAACTTTCTTACGGAGGTGAAAGTAACATATCCCGTGTTCGCTCCTTCCTCTCCTTCTCTAATGCTGAGAAACTTGTCCATGCTTTTATCACATCCCGCATCAATTATTGTAAGCTCGCTGCTGGCAGGTGCCCCTTCTAATCTTATATCACAGCTCCAGCTTATTCAAAACTCAGCTGCAAGAGTCCTTACTCGAACCAGCAGCAGCGAGCACATCACACCCATCCTGCTCCATCTTCACTGGCTCCCTGTGTCCTACAGAATCGAATATAAAATCCTACTAATAACCTACAAAGCCTTAAATAACCTCGCACCAAACTACATCAGTGACCTTCTCCATCACTATGTGCCTGCCCGCCCACTAAGGTCCTCTGATTCTGGCAATCTTGTTGTGCCCCTCACTAATCTACACTCCATGGGTGACAGCAGGGCCTTCAGCTGTATAGCGCCCAGACTCTGGAATGACCTACCAAAATTAATCAGGTCAGCTGACTCCATGAATTCTTTTAAAAAACAACTCAAAACTCATCTGTTCAGGAAGGCTTTTAGCTCTACTTGACTTTATTACCCTTCTCTCAGTTTACTTCTCTGTCAAGATGCTCATGTAACCTGTATGTGTGTGTGCGAGACCATCAATTATGTTGTCTGTTTTTTTTTTTCAGAATTCACTGTCTTAATCATCTTTATTTATTTATCTGGTTTGTACAATGCTATATACTGTATATTCTGCCGTTCTTTATTATATTCTGTAAGTGCCTTGAGCATGGGAAAGGCGCTATATAAATAAAATGTATTATTTATTATTATTATTATCCTACTCGGCTGGGCCCTTGAGCAAAGCCCTTAACGTACACTTGCTCCAGGGCGCTGTACAATTGCTGACCCTGTGCTCGGATTCCAAAGGGTCTGTGAAAACTAACAAATTTCTTATCCAAGGAATTGTATAAGATGAAGTAAAGAACAAAAAAAAAAAAGAACAATAGGGATCTTTACTACTAGAATAAGTAAAGCAGTAGTGCAGATGTGTACATTAGCCTGAAGATCTGCTCAATTAGCTACCTTTGGTGGTTTGGACCACGGGCCCTTTTGTCTATCCAATCCCCACAGTCCCCCCAATGAACTGTTATGCTGGCATGTGCACCAAACGGCAACTCCTGCTCATGTGCAGTCCGCCCTATTTAAACCTCCCCGCACTCACGCAAGCGTAACTGTGCACAACTCGACTAAGTACAGTGCAGTGAACTTCCACCCACTTTGTTTCCATTCTCTACCACACGTGCGAACTTTTCTACCGGCCACTCTGAAACTCCTCTCTATTCTTGTAACCCAGGGGTCCTCAATCCCAGTCCTGGAGGGCCACTGTGGCTGCAGGTTTTTGTTCTAACCTGGTTGCTTAATTAGAAAGCAATTCTTGCCAATAATTTAATTTCATGGCTTGTTAGTGCTTGAACTCTGCTATGTCAGCTCATTCTCATATCCTGGATTTTCTTTCCCTTTCTAAGGATATCATCCAAATGATTTGAAGGCTAAAACGGATGAGTAATTCTCAGCTCTTCACTTTTTTCTCTTCACTTTCCTTCCAGGTATTTAATTAAACCCAATAGTGCTTGATAAATACACACACAGAGGTGTAAATGGTAACAAGCTAAATGGAGAAATGCTGCTCTCTTTTGTCATTTGCATGTTATTGCTAATTTGGAGTGATTAAAAACCAAGAATACAGCTGTTTAAGACTAAAATAAGCACTAAGGGCTCAAAATCTTAACAAGCAAAACCACTAAAGTGAAGCAGAAGTGTTGTGAAGCAGAAGTGTTACTTGAGCACTAAGTGCTTCGCATTAAGCAATCAGGTTGTTGTAACCGATTTCCCTGAATTTATACATAGCATGTTTCTGCTGCTCGCCTGCAGTGGCTATGGGAGCGCACCTCAGCACTCGGCTGTCCTTAACTGTGAGCGCACTAGAAAAACAGCTTCAGATTCATGCCTCGGCGCAAGCTGGTTTGAGCCACAATCGCCTTGCTCTCGAGGTGTCTGTAGTCCTCTAAGCAGTCTTGGAGCAACCTTGTGCTCAAACGCCTATGAAACGTGCTACCATGTTACCCTGTGAAAAAGCACTATAACAGTTAAATCAAAACTTGATTTCACCTATGGCCTTTTTCAATATCCCTGATAGGTATAGCCATTCAGCCTGTTTTTCCTTTTTCCCACAGCACCTGAACTTAGCCTATCACAATGTATTCCAATTTTCTTCCTAGATGCTATTTTTACTGTGTTTTTGCTCAAATGGTGCCTCACAGCTGGCATGTGTCAGTGTGCCCTGTGATGGACTGGCATTCTAAGCTCGTTTCTTGCCTTGTGGTCATGGTAGACTCAAGTTTCCTGTCATCTTAAAGATAATTTAGGTGGTTTCCTAAAATGTTCAGAAGGATAAGCACTCCAGTCTTTTCCATTTGATCTCTCCACTTCTTTTTCATTTTTCTTTAATGAAATGTTGACATGATGATGGTGATGACCACAACTGCATTATCAGCTTGATATACTGACCTCACCAGGTGAATAAATGGACTAAATCACCTGACTGGATGGAGAAAATGCCTATTTAAACCATGACAGGGGTGAATCAGTCCCAAAAGGCCCTATCTTATATATAAACATCTATGCATGGAAGTGTGTGTGTCTTTCTGTCTCTCTGGTCCGGATGTGCGAGACTTCAGCATGAAGCTCAAAGAGCCGGCAAGGCAATCCCAAGTGAATGAGTTGGAAGAAGAAAGAAGTGCGAGGCTACAGCATGAAGCTGAAAGAAACTGACTCTGTTGCCAAAGTGAAACCGCCAAGGAAAACTCACTTAGCCGCTAATACACAAGTGAGGTGAGCACATCGGCAAATTGAAACTTCAGAGGAGAGAGAAACTCACTTAGCCGCTGAGGGAGGCGAGCACATCGGCAAAATGAAACCACTGACTCTGCCTTTCAATTTATTTCGGACGATCTCAATAGTCTCTGGGAATCTGGGCTTTTTACAGCACAGGCTTACACAGCTAGTGTAAAATAAATAAATAAAGGACTAAATTAATGAGTTTGAAGTGAAGCATTTATAAAGTCGACTTCTGGAGTCTCAAAAAAGGTTTTGAGGTGTAGAAAGTAAATGGCACATAAAAGAAACTAAAAAAACTCTTTATGTCATATAGTGCCTTTCACTGAAAAATAAACAATTAAGGAACTTGAAATATAAAAGAGGAAGGAAAAAACAACAAAGAAAGAAAGGTGGATGAAGAGAAAAACAAAAATCACAGGGTGAAGATAGCAAACATGACTAAATAAAGAAACCTAACCTAAACCTAACCTAACCTAATGTGTTTCAGTTAGCAATGAACAATACTCTCCGGCAAATGTGATATGAACAGTGACCAGCAGAGGGCACACATGTAGAACACTGTGCAGGTTGAGTTACTTTACTTGTAGTCCAAAAATATGAAAGGAGATTTCAGAAAGAAAGAAATTACATGTAATGGAGCAGTGAGAAACTGTGTAGGAATGAGAAGGTTTGTAAAATAAATTAATAAATGACTGTTTATGTTTATTAAAGGGTCTATTGTTCTTTCTTTTTTAAATTCTGTAAGATTCAGCCACACACTGCAAGAATAAAACCAGTTCAGTCCTGTTTATGCAATATATCATTTTTGGGATGAAGGATGCAGACATACGATAAATATAAGTATATATATAAATATCAGCTAACTTGATTTTGTGTGAACAGCAAATGTGTGGTAAGAACATTATAACTTAGATTTTGTAACCAGAGGTGAATCTGAACTGTCTAACATACATGTATTCAATTGCTAAATAAGCCAAAAAGGCAAATGTTTCAGACACTGACCTTAAAGGCTGTTAGTTATAAGAATAGATAAAGAATGTACTAAGGAAAAAAGAGCCTAATCTAAATATAGCATTGGTCAGTTGTGTAATGTATTAACCTGTGTTTGTGTATTCCATTGTTACTGAGTATTATGTGTTATTTTTACATTATTTTTATTATGTTCTGTTCTTTTAAGTGTTCCTCTGTTCCTTGTTCTTTATGGGTGGAGCCCCAGCAGGCGTGGCCACTCTGACATCATCACTCCTGAGCCCTGACTCTAGTCATTTAAGTTAAATGGGAAGGCTCAGGAGCAGGAAATCATGTAATTGTTTATCATGGAGTTTTTGTGAAAATGCAAAATTTCTGTTTGGAATTACTGTTTGATGTGAAATTCTTGCTTCATTTTCTTTGATTCTACCAGCGATTTCTGTATTGGGACTTGTTGCTGTTGATTGCTTTTTTAGGCAAATTCTTTTGCTTCTGTTTCTCAGTTGAGCATTTTCCCTAATGTTTCATTTTTGTTAATAAATCTTTAATTCATAAAGATTTCAAGGTTGTCATGTTCTTTTTGTTCACAAGCCGGGAGTTGTTGGTTATTCTCCCTCTTATGGGACTTTTTGCTAGATTTTGTTATATTTTGTGGTGCTTTGGGGCTTTTGGCTGAAGTCAGTTGATAGTATTTAGAGTCTGGTCAGGTTTAGGTGAGCATCTTCTGGGCAGGTTACCTATTTTTGTAAGCCTTATGTTCATTTTTTTCCTTGTCAAGACTCCATTTCATAACAAGTAGAATTTGCACACTGCTCATTTAGTCTGGTAAATTTGTACAAATCCATAAATACTATTGGTCACAGTTTCATTAAACCAGAATTCACTTGTGAAGATGAAAAAAAGTCTGTGTCTAAGAGAAATGCTTCTAAAGTCCTCCAAAGGTAGGCAAGCAATCATCAAAGCCCCACTGAAAATTTGTAAGACCATTGCATGGTCTCTTTGGCTGTGTGCATATAAGTATTGTACACTGTAATGCATGTTAGGTGTGAAAACTGCATTTTAAAGCGAGTTCAATCTCTCCTTTCTTTTTTTACCATATATCTCTCTCCTCAATATCTCTTTCTATTGTTACCAGACTAAGCAAAAGAAGATTAAGAAGATGAAGAGGTGACATGACTGAAGTGTTTAAAATTATAAAGGGAATCAGTACAGTGGATCAAGACTGTTATTTTAAAATGAGTTCATCAAGAACACGGGGACACAGTTTGAAACTTGTTAAGGGGAAATTTCTACAAACATTTGGAAGTTTTTTTTACACAAAGAACGATAGACACTTGGAATAAGTGACCAAGTAGTGTGGTGGACAGTAAGACCTTAGGGGTTTTCAAAACTCGACTTGATGTTTTTTTTGGAAGAAATAAGTGGATAGGACTGGCAAAATTTGTTGGGCTGAATGGTCTGTTCTCGTCTACATTGTTCTAATGTTCTAATGCATAGGTTCAAAGTATGAGCTGCAATTCTAAAAAGAACATATTCCCAGGAATTATGTGTCCCTGTTGCATACAGATTTGTACCAATTACATTCACAACAAACATCCTCTGTGTTCCCAATAATTGGGGTGTTTTAACTCAGTCAGTGTTAGAATATGTTTTGTTATTAAGTTTAATGTCACTGTTCTCTGTGCCCACTGTTATAGACTCATTCATACAGGCAGACCAAGTATGGTACACAGGGGCACAGCATCAGCATTTAGAATTGCCGAGCCAAGCACAGGACTAGAGAGACAAAGACAACTGGAGAATTGAATAGTCAGCCTAAAGACAGACTAGTATATTTCTGTCTTCTGTCAGCACACCATTCTCTTGCCTTGTTGGGAGAATGAGAACTGTATGTAGGCATTGTGCTATTCTTGTATTTTTGAAGGTGGGGTTTGAGTTCTTTCCTGTCCTTGTTTGGATTCAGAGCAAGAGCCTGCACATGGAGCAACCAGAATATAAGGATGGACCTATGGCCAACACACTTTGAAGCTGCCGGGCGGAAGATTATGTCTTCTATCCGGTGAAAATCCTTTCAGCATGGCGATGAAAGATAGCAGACTGCGTAGGTCAAGACACCCACATTGCTTGATAGAGTCTGTCATAAGCTGCCCGTCTGTAATACCACGTGAACCCGTCAGTAAAGAGCTAAATTATCCTTTTTACTTCTTGTGTAATCTTGTAACTGCCATATTGCATGCTGGGGGGGGGGGGGGATAATACCTTTTAAAACGACGCAATTGAAAAGAACACATTTCCAGAGAGCTAATGCCTCTTAAGGAAACAGTCAGTTAAAAGTCCCTCATAAGAAAGACCCAAAAGACATAAGAAGAACTTATACATTCCACATGGAAAATTCAGGACTACACCAGGGACTGTCACTCCACCCCTTCTAAACATTGATATCCTAAGTGTGCTTCTGCTTCAAGAACAGCAGGTGGCATTTAGCTAAAGTGGTGGTGCAAGATGAAGGCAGATAATGTGGCCACTCCTTTGTCTTTAACCCATATGTAAAGGTGACAGGTTTCACCCAATATTCCTGACAAATGCAGCAGGGCCTCTGTCTTTCCATATGAGAGTCATACTAGAACTGGTTATTTTTCCAATTACAGGTGTCCATGTGGGTTTACATATGGGATGTATAGCGACAATACAATCGGGTTTGCCCGAGAGACATTCAGAGTTACACCATGGGTAAATAAACAGCCAAGGTGACATGGTTGATCCCCAAATATGTCAGAACTGGCCACTAGGTTTGGTTTGTGAGCACAGTTTCATAAAGTAAATGTGCCTGAATGTATATTGTTATAGGAAATTGCCATTGGAATCCATCAATTATTGCATTTAAAATTTTTGAGATAAATAACACAGCTGCATGCGTTTTAACAAATGGCCTGATAGTATGTTAAAACTTACAGACAGGTGACAGACAACATAAACCGGGGTGACAGACAACATAAACCGGGGTGACAGATATCAATGAGGATAGAACATATGCAGTTATGCAAAATGCAGAATGGGATTGGGCAGGTTTAGAGGAAGGGGTGGCGTTGCCTCATCTGGAACCTCCGAATTTAAAGACCAATTATAAGAAGACAGATGCAAAGATTACAAGAAGAAAATTCCAATTATAATATAGATTTTAAAGTCATTATTCTCATAGAGGGCGGCACGGTGGCGCAGTGGGTAGCGCTGCTGCCTCGCAGTTGGGAGACCTGGGGACCCGGGATTGCTTCCCGGGTCCTCCCTGCGTGGAGTTTGCATGTTCTCCCCGTGTCTGCGTGGGTTTCCTCCGGGTGCTCCGGTTTCCTCCCACAGTCCAAAGACATGCAGGTTAGGTGGACTGGCGATTCTAAATTGGCCCTAGTGTGTGCTTGGTGTGTGGGTGTGTTTGTGTGTGTCCTGCGGTGGGTTGGCACCCTGCCCGGGATTGGTTCCTGCCTTGTGCCCTTTGTTGGCTGGGACTGGCTCCAGCAGACCCCCGTGACCCTGTGTTCAGATTCAGTGGGTTGGAAAATGGATGGATGGATGGATGGATTATTCTCATAGAACAAGACTGAATCAATGTGCTTCAATTGCCTCTGAAATTCAGACAACAGTAAGTCATCATTGGTGGGATTGTAATAATAATATTGGTCGTGCATAGCAAATAATGTACTGAATAAACTTTCTCTTCCAATTGTGATATTCATATTGTGCATGCTAAACC
This sequence comes from Erpetoichthys calabaricus, assembly GCF_900747795.2. Taxonomy (NCBI): domain Eukaryota; kingdom Metazoa; phylum Chordata; class Cladistia; order Polypteriformes; family Polypteridae; genus Erpetoichthys; species Erpetoichthys calabaricus. Next base: position 344,393,406 of record NC_041394.2, on the reverse strand, counting down.
TGCTTCTATTTCAAAAGTATTTATGTGTCACACTGAAGGGACTTTGGTTTAAAGTACACAATGCCTATGTGTTGTGGAAAGACAGCCCCCGGGCACAGACAGACAGACACCAAATGTCCTAAAACACACACATTTATTTCCTCCTGCTTTTACACAATGCACAAATCACCAACAGTCTCTCCTCTTCTTCTCTTTTCTCTCACCTCTACTCTCTTCCTTACAAGCTCTGTTTCCTTCCTCCCAACTCTGGGTCATCAACAGGAGTGAGGCAGCCCCTTTAATAGTGCCCTGGATGTGCTCCAGGTGCCACCTGATTGTTTGTTGACGACACTTCCTGGTGTGGCGGAAGTGCCGTATGAGCACCCGGAAGCACTCCGGGTGTTCCTGGATTTAGTTCCAGCAGCACTCACCAGTTGTGGCGGAAGTGCTGCATTCCAGGACTCGTTATTCTTCCGGGCACCCCATGGCGTTGGCCACAGGCCCCAACAAGGATGAGCAGTCTTTGTCAACCTGGAGAAAGCATATGACAGGGTGCCTCAAGAGAAGTTGTGGTATTGTATGAGGAAGTTGGGAGTGGCAGAGAAGTATTTAAGAGTTGTACAGGATGTGTACGAGGGAAGTGTGACCGTGGTGAGGTCTGCGGTAGGAGTGACGGATGCATTCAAGGTGGAGGTGGGATTACATCAGGGATCAGCTCTGAGCCCTTTCTTATTTGCAATGATGATGGACAGGTTGACAGACGAGATTAGACAGGAGTCTCTATGGACTATGATGTTTGCTGATGACATTGTGATCTGTAGAAATAGTAGGGACCAGGTTGAGGAGACCCTGGAGGGGTGGAGATATGCTCTAGAGAGTAGAGGAATGGAGGTCAGTAGGAACAAGACAGAATACATGTGTGTAAATGAGAGGGAGGTCAGTGGAATGGTGAGGATGCAAGGAACAGAGTTGTCGAAGGTGGATGAGTTTAAATACTTGGGATCAACAGTACAGAGTGATGGGGATTGTGGAAGAGAGGTGAAAAGAGAGTGCAGGCAGGGTGGAATGGGTGGAGAAGAGTGTCAGGAGTGACTTGTGACAGACGGATACCAGCAATAGTGAAAGAGAAGGTCTACAAGACGGTAGTGAGACCAGCTATGTTATATGGGTTGGAAACGGTGACAATGACCAGAAAGCAGGAGACAGAGCTGGAGGTGGCAGAGTTAAAGATGCTAAGATTTGCACTGGGTGTGACGAGGATGGAAAGGATTAGAAAAGAGGACATTAGAGGGTCAGCTCAGGTTGGACGGTTGGGAGACAAAGTCTGCGAGGCGAGATTTCATTGGTTTGGACATGTGCACAGGAGAGATGCTGAGTATATTGGGAGAAGGATGCTAAGGACAGAGCTGCCAGGCAAGAGGAAAAAGAGGAAGGCCTAAGCGAAGGTTTATGGATGTGGTGAGAGAGGACATGCAGGTGATGGGTGTAGAGCACAGAAAGATACGGAAGAAGATGATCCGCTGTGGCGACCCCTAACGGGAGCAGCTGAAAGAAGATGAAGAAGAAGTAAATATTGGTGACTAGGCAGAAACACAGGAATGTTGAGTCAGATAATGATGAGAAAAATATACAGAGTGAGGTAATCTTGTGATACATTATTAACATTGCTGTACTGGATCGCTCTATTATTAATACAGTACACAATGCATTTAAAATTTTCTATTTTAAGAGTTGCATTTCTGTGTCACAAGAGGTAAAACATGCTTTTAGTCTTTTAGGCTTTGACTCCTACTGGTTAATGATTAACAGTATGCATCTCAGACAAGCATTTTACTTTTTTTTTACTATATAGTCAGCATTTTAAGCCAACATCAACAAAATGTAATTCATCTTTCTTAAGGAAGTTTATGTAATGATGAGTCCATACCTGCTCATCAGTGCCCTGTGCTGGAAGTTGGAGAAGGGAGGCTGATGCTTCTTCTAAAAGATAAGATTTGAAACATTCAGTAACACAGTGCTATGGAATAGCGAGACATTTTGTTCACTTCAGATGGAGTTCAAAACTTTACCCATCTTTCTGTCTTTTCATTAATGGCTCAATAGAGTCTACTATTTAATAATATTAGATAATAATAATATTAAAGCATATTATTAACCTAGGGAAATGTAACAAAATGAACTAAAAGAACATGCACAAACAAAATGAACCAAAAGAACATGCACAAAAAATGACCCTGTCCAAGCTGTGCATTATTTCTCTACCTTCTAATTTTTTCTTAGGTTCTTGGTCATCATTTAGAAGGACATTTGCTTGATCAGTACAATGTGAGTATTTCCTTCAGTAATTTCATAAAACAGCATTAAATGTAAAATGGTAAACATTCTAATTATTTGTTTTTGATTTACAACATGGCTAAGCATATATGCCACATTACCGCAGAATTGACCAAAAACTTAAAGGAAATTTAAACTTCATTTACCCCTTGGGGCTTGAGTTCTCAAGCAACATTCTACACCACCACTTCCTCAAAGCTGGCATGTCATTCTAAAGAGGATTGAGCATAATCAAGTTATTGAAAGTAAGTTTTATGTTATAAAGATATTTATGCAAACCATTATAAACATGCATTTAAAATAAGTAGATTTTGAAAGGTAGGTGTTTCTGGAACATTGGCGACATCCAGAGAGACAGCAACAGGTACGCGACAATTGCAGGCATCAACCTCGTGTGTGAGGGAGAGCGCAGTCCAATGTGAGGTAAGGCTCATCTCGTCGCTGCCACACCTCACGTTTCTCCCCTGTATTTGATCAGGAAATGTGCAAATTCAGCAATTTTGGCTATAAAAATGATCAAAGTTATTGGAAAGATACAGAAAACAAATTTATAGCACAGACCAGTGGACAAATATATTTTAGGTTATGATTATTCATTTTTTTTTACTTTTCATGATGACAGGTGAGACCGCATATCCCTGCATGAAGTGCAGTCATGCTGCCAGAGAAGTGCTGGACTTCCACTAAGTGCTGATCCAGCTGGCCCTGCACTGAAACTCCGAGACTCTTTTTCTTTTTCTTCCACTCTATATTTGCTTTTATTATCATCTTTGTAATTAAAGTGTTTCCACACGTTACTGTCTCGCTTTCTACCCGCAAACATCTGTGCAAAACTCACCACCGTCAACGACACGTGCTTACTGCTTCAACCCGACGAGTCAAATGGGCTCAACAAACAAATAACAGTCCTTTACGGAAGTTGTGCCACATGACTATAGTAAGCCTAAGGTACAAGATCACCACATAGTGAAGAGCGCAACATATCTGAAAATACAGGGCGGCCTAAAAACAACTGCTCTGCACGACTGAACGAAAATACTATTGCTGTTTTTTTTCATTTTTCCTCAATTTTCATTCTCGTTTTAGTTCGTTCACAAATCACTAATTTTTATTTTTATTTAGTCTTAGTTTCTCTATTTGCCTTAATTTCAGTTCTCATTCTTGTAAAACGAAAACAATATTTTTAGTTCTAGTTCTCATTTTCGTTATGAAAATATCACTGCTGGACTCAACATTAAATACAGACATACACAAAAATAGAGTTAAAATATAAAATGGTCATACCATCAACATGAAAATTCCACAGTCATTGCTATTCATCTGACTTGGAAGGCTCTATCTAATACAAGGAGCAAAAAATGAATCAAAGAAAAAAATTGAATACTGATATAAAATGTGTTTAGGTATCAAAGAAAAAAAAAGGTTCATTATGGCATTTACAATGTCAAATCCTGATCGTGATTTCCATTGTCCAGGGGACACATGTTGGGCAATTCTCCTGCATGAAAAAAAATAAGTTAACATGCGTAAGGGATTTTTACATTAACACTGTAAGTCTTCTTCATGAGTATATTAGTAAATATTAAATTAATATAATTAAATAATATTGGTATATTATTATATGAGTAAACAGAAAGTAAATTCATACAAAGGACTTTTGAAACTGACATGATTATCTAACGTTCTGGAACAAGAACCAAATTCTTTGAACTGAACAACATGCTGGAGCAGAACCTTCACCAGAACAGAACTTCATACTTCATTTGAACACAGAATTCTGTTGGTCGCAACAACAAATGAGTCAAATAAAAAAACCTGCACACAACGACATAAGATATGTCCCCATATCCTTCTGGGTCATCTCTCTTCTCATAAAAAGAATCCAGAAAGTATATTTCTTCCTGCTTTGGTTTCAACACCTATTATGTGATAGGCAGAGTTTATTGAATCAAAGAGTAAGTCGCAATCCATTCTTTTTTCATACATTTTACAGGTTGTTATGGTGTATCTATCTATCTATCTATCTATCTATCTATCTATCTATCTATCTATCTATCTATCTATCTATCTATCTATCTATCTATCTATCTATCTATCTATCTATCTATCTATAAAATCTGTACATTTTGGTTTCCATTATAGTTTGTTCAAGACAAGACAACAGATGAACTAAGACAGATCAAAGCAGGTTTTCTTACACCTCACTTTCAAACAGCTGTTTCCAACATTGAAAGGAAGACATTCTATTTTACAACCTGGGAAAGGATGCAGAGCTGACACCCCAGGCTATTGATTACTTTATGGATGGACATCTGGGATTTATGGCCTGGGAAATGGAAACAGGCAATATCAAAGAACTTTATTATCTGGGAAAGAGTTTGAGCAAAATTCATCAATCACATTGACAGCCAGCCAATCAGGTTCATGTGTTGTGTAACCAAGGCATGATATTTCATAATAAATATGCCTTGGTTTGGAAGAGGAGCAGAAGGAGAAGAAGGAGGAAGAAGGAGAGGAGAGGAAGGAGAAGAAGCAAAGAGAAGGAGGAGAAGAAGAGGAACAGACCAAGACGGCATTGGTCATCAGAAAGGCAGCATGAACATCCATTGCTAAATCAAACGCTTCCCTGGGACATTCATCCTTGTCATTTCAACTTTTTCGTAAGCTTTTCCTAAAGACTATACAGTATATATTCAGACTTTCCTATCAGTACCTATTTTCTATTATTCTTTGTTCCAGTGGTATTATTATTATTCTTCTAATAAATACCATGCTGCTTTTAACTTTCTATGCTTTGTCTTAATGTCTAGAGTGATTGAATTAATAAGTTAGATTTCTTTGAGCACCTGGTGACAGCCAGATTTTTTGCCATTATTTCTGTGCTGCGAGGTTTATAAGGCTGAGAGTGAGGAGCGCCACTCAAAAGAAGGGACAGTACGATAAAAAGAAGGTATTCTTGGCTGATAAATGGCCGATAGTCAAGAGTGCTGAGTCTTTGTATGTTTAAATGTATTCTTGTAGACCAAAATAATATTTAGGTCTGAGATATCACTAAAACATCGTATGTTGTTCGTGCCGATAATAAGTAAGTCTCTTGAAGTGCTGAGTGACAGGCTGATATGTGGTTTAAAGTGCTAAGGGTTAATCAGCAAGTGTGTGTCATTCATGGGGCACTGTTGTGGTTAGGGTCTGTATGTGTGTTTATCTATGTGTGTGTGTGTATTCATTTTAAAGTGCAACAGTAGACCAACCCGATAACGAACCTGACGAGAACATTTACCCTTGAGAAAAACAGGTAAAGGGTAAGTAGAGGGAAATACTACGATAATACACAGGTGTAACTGTAGATGAGGATATGTCAATAAAAAATTCTCTTGGCAACCTAAAGCCATAATTATGGGAATAATACAGTGTGATAAGACAATGACTCCAGTGATAAAGTGTTGGGGAAATGCCCCATATATTGTCCGTTGAACAGGTCAAAGAAATTGATGAACAAAATAGTTAAAAAAAATAAAACATTCATCTGACACCAGATACAGGGAAAGCAGGGCTATTTATACAAAACAAAAATGGCTACAGGAAATGAAAACAAAGGATGTGACGTCATCTCTATAGGGTACGGAAGAGGAAGTGGAGCCCCGGCCATTTTGAGTGCTGGAAAGGGTAAGTGTGTTTTTATTTGTCTTCTTTGCAGCTGAGAAAAGAGAAAGAGGGAGAGACGTTAGTACCTTTTAATAATCCTTCATCTTGCAATGTTTTCTTTACCTTAGGGCTTGTTGGCTGCCTGTAATCGCGTGTATGTGATAACAGTTTACAGCTTTGTAATAGGTTTTTGTATGTCAATCTTAATTGCTATACTGTGGATTAAAAATGCTCAGAATTTTTAATATGCAATAGAGAAACTAACTGATTTCAGGACTGATCAAAGTGTATTTGTTTTAATATTCTCCTGCGGCCACCTGAAACTACATATCTAGCATTATTAGGTGATATAATATTGGTTTTCAAAGTCACATTTTATTTGCTTGTATGACACTAGTACAATAAAACATATTACCTATAATGCATATTTGTAGCTTTTTCACCTGCTTATTACTATACTCTGTTTAATTACCCAAGGTTATATATGTAGAAGGGAAGGGGGAAGGACGTGCTAAACTGCTGTACCTGACAAGAGTGAAGAGTGTATGGGTTTTGAGGCCTTCTATTATTAAAGTTTGTGCAGTGTCAGATTTCCCATAAGGCCAACCTAGGCCATGGCCTAGGGCGCAGCAGTCAGGGGGGCATATATACAGAAGAAATAACAAGCAAATATTTACAAAGTTTTCTGTATTATTTTGAAAACGTCATATAAAATGCTGTTTTTAAATTTACATCCATATACATTAAATAAATTGAGTGATACATTTACGTTGCTATGACTTCACCTGAACTTGAAGAAGAGGAAAGAAACCTGCTTTTGATTTTCAAAGATGATGTGCAACCCGCTCTATGCGATGAACTTGTCCATCTGAAATCTCACTTAACTGATTGCAACATTGGGGCTAAAAACCCCTTAGCACTTTGCAAGTGGCTACGAGAAAAAGGACTACAAACAGTTTATCCAAACATTGACATTTTATTAAGAATGTTTGTCTGCATGCCAGTGACAAATTCCTCGGCTGAAAGGTCTTTTTCTTCTCTGAAAAGAATCAAGAATCATTTAAGATCTGAAGATGAAGCAAAATAATCTGAATGCCTTTGCACTACTTTGCATTGAAGCAGATTTAACAATTAAGTGGAAATTAGATTTTATCCAATCTCAGATAATATATAACATCAGTTACCCACTGACTTAAAAGAGGAGAGTTAGGATTCTTCCAATTGAGCAAGATAAGTCTACGTGCCAATACTGTAGTAAAGGCAATTACCGTTTGTTTGTCCTTCTCCACTTTAAGACCCTCTTTGAGCAGACCAAACACAGCTGTTAATGGGTTAGGAGGGATTGTGACACCAAGGATGTGTGAAAGCCATTTAAAGATTTTGGTCCAGAATGATGTTAATTTGGTGCAGGCCCAAACCATGTGACCCAGTGAGGCCGGAGCTTGATTGCAGCGTTCGCAGGTTGGATCTTGCTCTGGAAACATTTTAGTCAATTTTAAACAAGAAAGATGCACTCGATATATAATTTTAAGTTGAATAATTCTATGCTTTGCACATATGGAGCTTGAGTGAATTCCCTGAATTGCTACCTTCCACTCCTTTTCTGAGATGTTGGGTGAGAGATCCTTTTCCCATTGTCCTCTTGAATCTTTGAAATGAAGGGACCGTAAAATAGTTTTACATACTACAGAAATGCTGTCTGAGTCTTTGAGACTGAGCAATGTTTTTTCCAGCATAGAGGAAGGTGGGAGGTGAGGAATATTGGACAAGGTTCTGTTTAACAAAGTTTTGAATTTGAAGGTAGTGAAAGAAATGTGCTGCTGGTAAGTTAAATTTGGAGTGTAATTGTTCGTAGGATGCAAAAATGTTGTTTATATACAAATCTCTAAGTGTTTTAATCCTAGATATTTTCCAGGCATTAAAAACTGTGTACGTTTGAGAGGGTGGAGAAAGGTGATTCTCGTGCAGTGGTGCCACAGATAAAAGTTTCTCTATCTTGAAGTACTTCCTACATTGGTTCCATATTCTGAGTGAGTGAAGCACAATTGGGTTATTAGTATATTGGTGATAACTTGCATTTATTGGGGTACAAAGCAAGGAATATAAAGAAGAACTGCAGGATTTTATTTCTATTGTGGACCAACCCTGTGTATGTTCGTCTATTTCTGTCCATGTCCAGGTTTTTATAGCTTGTATATTTGCTGCCCAGTAATAAAATTAAAAGTTAGATAGATCCATGCCACCTTCTGCCTTTGGTCTTTGTAGGGTCGCTCTTTGGATACGTAGATGTTTTGAATTCCAAATAAATAAGATTATGGTTGAGCCTAATTTCTTAAAAAATGATTTATTGATGTATATTGGAATGTTTTGAAATAAAAAGAGAAGTTTAGGAAGGATATTCATCTTAACAGTGTTAATTCATCCAGCTAAAGTGAGATGAAGGGTTGACCATCTATGCAAGTCTTGCTTAATTTTTTCCATACAGACAGCAAAATTTTGTTGATAAAGAGCTTTATGTTTACTTGTGATGTTTACCCCTTGGTATACCACGCTGTAATTTAAAGTAGTCTGAATTAATGTTGTTAATACAAACTGAAGCTTCTGGATTGGTATACAGTAATTTGATCCAAGCACAAACGTTCGGGCCAAACCAAAATTTCTCCAATGTAGTGAAAAGGTAGTTCCATTCAACCATATCAAATGCTTTTTCTGCATTCAATGATAATAATATCTCCTTGTTGGTGAATACTGTATATTACATTAAACAGGCGTTGAAGATTGGAAGCTAAGTGTCTGCCTTTAATAAATCCAGTTTGATCTTGTGATATTACAGAGGGCAGCACTTTCTCCATCCTTCTAGCTAGGACTTTGGAGAGTATCTTAACATCGTTATTCAGAAGTGAGACTGGTCTGTACGATGAACATTTTAATAAGTCCTTATTTTGTTTAAGAGACAGTAATTAATTCTTGCCGAAAAGTTTGAGGTAGAATTTTATTTTCTCTAGCTTCTGTAAATGTTGCTAATAGAAGGGGAGCTAGCTGAGTTGAGAATTTCTTATAAAATTTGGCAGTGTAGCCATCAGGGCCTGCTGCTTTCCCACTCTGCAGTGAGTTTATAGCATCTAGTAATTCTAATAGTGCTGATAGTGATTTTACCTTTCTCTGTATTCTTGTATTGAGACTCATTTGCCACTGGACTGCCTAATTGTCGGAAGGAAACATCTTCTGTGTTTTGTGCTCTTCCAAGCTTCCTTATGCTACAGAGACTTTTTGTGTAATACATATTTTTATTTATAAAGATTCTTCTTTATGTTTTTATAAGCCACAGGTTGATGGATCCCCTCACTTGTTGATTTGTTTGTTACTATTTTTAGGACTAATGCAAAGGCACTGTCTAGGTCATGATAGAATATATCACCTTAATATTAAATCTGTCTATTATACAAAGAATTTCTCTGAGACACTTTAATGTCCCTCGAGACAGGAAGTGAGACAAAAGGAGAGCTGCTGTACAGGCTTTTAAATGATTGACGCACAGCGCGACATGCAGATCACACAGCTTGGTAGCAGCAAGCCAGTAGCTGATCTGTCAACATCTCTTTTGCATTCAGCCCACTCCCCTTCACAACGCAAGCGGCAGAAACGCAAAATGGCTAGCATGAAGCACACCCCAGGAGGTGGGGGGGAGGATGGTGCTGTGGGGTGGGCAAGCGAAGCGAGTAGGGGGAAAAGCCCCCTAGTAAATAAATAAATAAATAAATAAGTCCCCTTTGTGCATTTTTTGGAAAAAAAAAATCAATTGGCTCAGTGGATGGCTATTATCAAGATTATCGTGTTGCCCTGAAAGAATCTTTTTCTAAGACTGTTTGCCTTCAGAAAAACATATTTAAAAGATATCAAGAACAAACTATTTGTAGCCTCAGCTTTCCAGGTGATAATTACAGATCTTGAAGATGATAATATTTTTTTCAATTTGGAAGAATGTTGATAAATTTGTCAAGCAAACGTACAGTACCTGTTAGAGTACCATGCTCTCAGAGGTAGCAAAAGCCAATAGAAAGCCTAGAAATCTACCAGCTCCACCACTGCCAAACTGTAAATCATCAGCAGAGCCACCACCAATAGACCTGCAGCTACAGGCAAGTCTCAAGTGTTTGCTGCATCTTCAAACCTTTTATCTCCTCAGGTTTTCACTGTGACTACAATCAATCCACCCAATCCAAGGTATGCCATATCCTTTGAATTTCCCAATCAATGTTTGTTGCTACTTTCAAAGACCCAATCATCCCTACAAGCTCTGCCTTTCCATTCAAACTTGCTGTAACTGCAAAAACAAAGCCTGTAGTCTTTAATGTATGGTAGCACTAATAGATTAAGAAAACATGAACTGACCCTGTTATTGTTACTGTATAGTGTTATTGTACTTAACAAGAGTACTTTTAAATCAAGACCTCTTGGTATTTCACAAATTAGTTACCACCTATTCATGATTATTTACTGTATGTTGCCTGTTGTGGATCTAAATAAATAAAGGGTTCTTTCTGGAACCTTCCTGTGAATAGGTCTTCAGAGAACCAAAAATGATTCCCCAATGGCATTGCTATGAAGAACCACTCTGGCACCTTCATATGTAAGGGTGCAGGGGAGGTTAACATTTCTAAAAACTTCTTCAAAGTGTAAGAATATTAATGAGATCAAAGTTGATGGATTGTAGACCACCGTCTTGATAATCAAGGCAGCTTTCGTCAAATAGTAAGTTTTTCTTTTACAATTATAATCAAAATTTTGTCTGTTGATTGTCTTTAAAGCCCTGTTTGAAATGGAGAGAGAATAAGGTAGAAAAATACATCTTAAGACACTATAATTTGGTTACATAAATGCCACCACGAGGAGAAAGTTCCCTATATAGCTATTGTAATAAAATGCAAAGGACAATTAAAAAGAGTTGGGGCACCTTGAAGGCAACCCCCATATATATGATGGCCAGAAAATAAAGAAAAAATTGACTAAAAAGGTTGTAAAGTTATTTTCAGACTGAAGGCAAATCAGTAACTGAAAGGGCGTGGCCAGGAGATGGTAACCTACAAGTGACTGACATCACATGGACTAGCAGTCATCCGACCTGTAGGAAAAGGAGGAGAAGCATTATGCAAATTCTCCAACCCTCATCTCGGGGTGGTATTGTAACTAGATGAGCCCTCAAGTTGTCTCCAAATTGCATTTGCTTGACACCATTTATCTATTTTGGACTTATATTCCAAAAGTTTATTACATATGTTCAAAGTTTCACTTAGTTTGGTGTCCTTAGTAATATACATCCCCAAGCATTTGACAGCAGATTTACCCGGAATATCATAAAAATCATAATTTCAAGTTGGTAATCATAAATTACTAGTAGTTCAGAATTTTTCAAATTGAGATTCAGGCCAGAAGCTTTAGAAAGAAATGTATAAACTGAGTAGCCTTGGGGGAACTGATCTATGTATTTTCAAAAATAAAGCTGTATCATCTGCAAAATAACCTTATGATTTCCAAAAGTTCAGTATCTGTTCAGTATCTGAAATTTTGATAAAAGTACCTAAGATTTCTGTTGATATTAGACAAAGAGATGATGAGATTTGGCATTCCTGTTTATTTCCTCTATTGATGTTAAAGAGATTATGAGCTATTTGTGCCATGCTAGAAACATTTAATAATATTTCTAAAACTTTTCCCAAACGCACAGAGTTCCAACACTTTGAAAATAAATGGATGTTCAATTGTATCAAAAGCTTTGTAAAAATCAAGAAAAAAAAATCATCATTTATATAATCGCAATATTCAAACAAGCCCAGAACTAAACACGTTATTATGTATGGCTTTGCCTTTCATAAAACCTGATTGGGTATCACTTATTATTTGAATATTTCATTCTGTGAGACAATTTGAAAAAAATGTGTTGACATTTTATGGTCATTATTTAAAAGTGTTATTGGTCCCCAATTATCCAATTTTCTTAGATCATTACCTGGTTTTGGAGTAAAAACAATTACGCCTTGTCTCATAGTTGATGGAATTGTTAAAGTCTCTGTAACTCCTTTTAGTGTATTAAATAAAGGTATTTAATAGGTTCCCAAAAATATTTATAAAAGCCGTAAGGCCATCTGGGTCCAGAGAACGGTCCAGGTTTAATTGTTTCATTGTAACCACTAGTTCCTCAATTAAAATTTGTGCTTCACAGTCAGATTTAAATTTTCATCTTTCAATTCAATTGAAGCAAAAAAAGTTAAAGCAATGGTCTTTACAGATTTGAGTCCAAAACAGAACTGGCAGGCAGTCAAAAACATGGGCAGGGTAAATGACGTCATCCGATATATATACTCTATATACAGTATAAAATCCTAAGCCTAAAAGTGCTACAATTTTATGTAACATATTTATGTCACTTTTTTTGTCACGCTTTAAACTGGTCTTATTTTAAAACAACCTACATAGAGTCAACCCGTATCATTGGCTGAGCTTTCAAAGTAGCAACTTCTTTTTAATATATTTCATGCCTTATGGAAACAGTAGTATTTCAGCAGTGACATTAAGTTTATTGGATTAACAGAAAATATGCAATATGCATCATAACAAAATTAGACAGGTGCATAAATGTGGGCACCCCAACAGAGATATGACATCAATACTTAGTTGAGCCTCCTCTTGAAAATAAAATAGCCTCTAGATGCCTCCTATAGCCTTTGATGAGTGTCTGGATTCTGGATGGAGGTATTTTTGACCATTCTTCCATACAAAATCTCTCCAGTTCAGTTAAATTTGATGGCTGCTGAGCATGGACAGCCTGCTTCAAATCATCCCATAGATCATCAATGATATTCAAGTCAGGGGACTGTGACGGCCATTCCAGAACATTTTACTTCTCCCTCTGCATGAATGCCTTTGTAGATTTCGAACTGTGTTTTGAGTCATTGTCTTGTTGGAATATCCAACCCCTGCATAACGTCAACTTTGTGACTGATGCTTGAACATTATCCTGAAGAATTTGTTGATATTGGGTTGAATTCATCGATTCATCTTTAACAAGGGCCCCAGTCCCTGAACTAGACACACAGCCCCACAGCATGATGGAATCTCCACCAAATTTGACAGTAGGTAGCAGGTGTTTTTCTTGGAATGTGGTGTTCTTCTTCCACCATGCAAAGCACTTTTGTTATGACCAGATAACTCTGGCTTGTCTAAATGAGCATTTGCATACAACAAGTGACTCTGTTTGTGGTGTGAGTGCAGAAAGGGCATGTTTCTCATCACCCTATAGATGTTCTTTGTGCAAATTGAGCTGAACTGTAGAACGATGTACAGATACACCATGTGCAGCAAGATGTTCTTGCAGGTCTTTGGAGGTGATCTGTGGGTTGTCTGTAACCATTCTCACAATCCTGCTCATATGCCGCTCCTGTATTTTTCTTGGCCTGCCAGACCTGCTGGGTTTAACAGCAACTGTGCCTGTGGCCTTCCATTTCCTGATTCCATTCCTTACAGTTGAAACTGACAGTTTAAACCTCTTAGATGGCTTTTTGTACCCTTCCCCTAAACCATGAGACTGAACAATCTTTGTTTTCAGATCTTTTAGATAGATAGATAGATAGATAGATAGATAGATAGATAGATAGATAGATAGATAGATAGATAGATAGATAGATAGATAGATAGATAGATAGATAGATAGATACTTTATTAATCCCAAGGGGAAATTCACAAATGTTTATTTATTTATTTTTGAGAGCTGCTTTGAGGATCCCATGCTGTCACTCTTCAGAGGAGAGTCAAAAAGAAGCACAACTTGCAATTGACCACCTTAAATACCTTTATATCTCATGATTGGACACACCTGTCTATGAAGGCTTAACGAGCTAATCCAGCCAATTTGGTGTTGCAAGTAATCAGCATTGAGCAGTTACATACATTCAAATCCACAAAATTACTTCTTCTTCTTCTTTTGGCTGCTCCCATTAGGGGTTGCCACAGTGTATCAGTACTCAGATGTTCCTAGGAAATGAAAGACATACCACTGTTTTCTTTTTTGTTGAAAGTAAATTATTATGCAGGCTGAGAGGGGTTCCCAAAATTGTTCATATGACTTTCTTTTCAGAATGTATCAAACTTTAATATGATGTTGTTAGATGTTCAGATTTTTATTCAGTTTTTAAATTATAAACTAAAAAATATCAAGAACTCACGTCCCGTGAGACGAGACTTTGTGCAAAGAGATTTAACCACGCCCAAGGCCAGAAATAAAAGACAAAGAGTAGATGACAAAAACAGCTGCTGTACAGGCTTTTAAGTGTTTGAAGTGCCGTGCGAGATGCAGATCACTTGGCGCAGAGGAAGCAGCAAACCAGCAGCTGATCGAACAAAGAGGAGGTAAAAAAAAAAAACTGTATTTGTTTCCCATTGTATCACCATGTAAGAGGGGGTTTCGGAGGAGCGACCGCATCTCCTTGGGGTGTGTTCAACCCCCTCTTCACAACGCAAGTGGCTGAGACATGAAATGGCTGGTGGGGGGTTGGGGAGTGAAGCGAGCAGGGGGTGATCTCTCTATTATATATATATATATATATATATATATAGAGAGAGAGAGAGAGAGAGAGACATTACCTTTACATGACAACGAAGCTGTAATATATGGACATAATACCAACATCTTACGGACACACACTAATTAAGTTTTGGAGATGGAATGTCTTGGAATGGAATAAATATAATATTGCAGCAACCCTTTGAAGGAACCACACAGGACACCAGGTAAGTTTTTGGAGCACTTCACTTTAATGACGCAAAGCAGTCTCTAACCCAGTTTCCCTCCCGTCAGCCCAATGTTAAGGTCTACGGCCATTGTGATCACTGCTCTGGCTAGCCTGTTTTTCACCTCTCTCCCTCTATTCTGTCTTCCCCTCTGCCTTTTGCCGCTTATTTTCTCCTGTCTCTGGCAAGCTACACTTCAGATGCTTATCTCACCGGTGCTGCTGTGAGTGCATGGAGTGGGGAAGGCTAGTCAGCATTGAAATATAATGAACCCTGCTGTAGATATGAATTTCTTTGAGGAGTCTCTCGTAATGATTAACTGGAGACAACTTAACAGGAGATGCTAGGTTCCTCCCGAGGTGGCTGATGCAATAACTTTGGGGCAGATATAAACTCCAGGGCAGGGCAAAAGTGCTTGGGCCAATCTCTTCAGGACTTTACAAACTGATAGGTCATACAAAAAGATTATTGGCTGTGCAGTGAATAACAATCTGTAGAGGACATTCAGGGTTGAAATCAGAGAACATCCACAGCTGAATAGCAAATCTTTTGTACACTGATATAAAGAAACTGGTTAGCAGAGTGCAAAGCCAGCATTTATGTTAGACACGTTTACAGTGAGTGTTCTATATTTTATATACAGTATTAAATGCACTTTAATAAATACACGAGCTATCGTTGAAAGTAACCGAGGACCACAATTTTTCACAAAAGAACCAGATGATGTATACATAATTAATCAGAATTGAAATTTCATCTAGTAAAATATTTCATTTCACATGTTGGTTTTAGATTTACAGTTGTATTAATAAATTGTTTAAGGCAGACAGGAGGGAAAGATAATAAGCATCCCGTTTGTATTAGTTTGTATTTATGGTGGGGCACCTCAGTATTCAGATGTAACTTACGTATTATTCCTTTATGAAGGCACGAAAAGGAGCAAAAGTAGACTGGGTAATAAAATGTTAATAGATCTAAATTGCAGTAGAGTTTCAAGTAGCTTTCATAATTATTTTACGGTGCATTTCTTACTTTACTCTACTTTTCAGATAGGTTATATAATTAAAATTGTGCTTATTGGATGATATGTTATGATTACAGCAAGAGAAAATTATGTTAGCTAATTATTCTTTTGAATTTTGGATTTTTGCTAAACTTAACCCAAAAGCCAAGATAATGTGTTAAGTGGATTTGCTTCTTTTAAAACATTCTGCGTAAATCTTTAGGAAACGACTAATGTCAAAAATCTCAGAAAATGTGACCTTGCTTTGCATGGCGGAGCTCTAGTAAGGCTAATTCCTGGCCTTTGGCCCCTGAGGTACATGAAAGCAGTTTGAACTTCTAGAATCTGCACGCTAACCTGCTTCTCTGGCTCATTGAATTTGTGGTCACAACGCTGCTCTCACCTCTCTACCCGCCGGCATTAGTGCTCAGCAGGCCACCCAGTCAGCTCCTTACATACCATGGGGCTTCATGTCAGACGCCACAGTTCATCTCTGAAGTGTATCATTGTGAACAGAAGGACAACAAGCTGATGCCTGCCATCTTCTTTTTCACCCAGCCTGCGTACTGATTCAGCTAGACTTTTAATCTTGTTGGACCACTGCGGAGATAACTTTTTCAGAATCTGTTATATACTTTGTCCCCCTTGTTTTCTTTTTCCCATTTTTGGAGTCCATGTAGTTTCCAATTCCAACGCCAACCTGTAATGTTGTAACTCCACCACTGTCAATTGCGCTGTAGCAATTGAGTCTTTCTGATGGTTTGGCGTTGGCATACCGAACTTTGTAACAAACAAAAAAAATTCACAAAACTTAAAATTTTGCTTTTCTCAGTAAATCAAATGTATACAATGTCAGTCTTTTGTTGAAAAGAAAGACAAAATTTTAATGTTTGGAATAAAAAATCAGAGCTTATGAGACTGTATGTGTTCAGTTTGCCATTTTTTCCCTTTTTTCTCATTTTGATTGTATTTTTTTTTACATCTTCTTGCCTCCCCCAATCTCGCACCAGTTTCTCAGACACATCGAATGTTGTTGCAGCAGCGCAGTTAACAATTTCATTCAGTACTTCAACGACGTTTAATTTCAAACCAGTTTCATGTTTTCTACTGATCGGTCACTCCATCGTAGATAAGGGAATGCTCTTATGATAAAGGTATATGAGGGTGTGAGATACAAAAACACAAAACAGCGCAAACGTCACTTCAGAATAGTTCGGGTATTACTGTGTGGTCATGTAGGCACATTACATAGATAAAAAAAGGTTGTGTGCTCCGTGGTTAATCTCTCAGGAGGGTGTTAGCATTTGAATCTCTTGGACCAATAGTGTGTATTTTTTGCATTTGACTTATACGGACGACATTATAAAACAATAGAAATTACACAGTAAAATCAAGTCCTGACTTATCCGTGAGTATATACGGTAATGAATTCTCTTCATCAGAATTTCTTAGACATAGATTTACTATTGATCATAATCGTACAGTTTGTGTAATGGATATCGAGACCACAGACCTTTTGTTTTTCACACACTCATAAAGAAACACATTTTTGAATCATTTGTTTGACTGGTTGTATCCAAAATTCCCCTTCTTTCTTATTTTATCAGAAATGATAAATGATCTTTGCTTTGGGTTCTAACAGAGGTTAAGTACGTTCAGAGTTTGTTGAACGTCCTGTTTTTGGGGAAATAATTTATTTATGCTAGGGGGCTCCGCCCCCCCTGCTCACTTCGCTTGCCCACCCCTGGGTTTGGTTTACCGAATATACAATTTAAAGAGATTATTTTCATGGGAATTGTTACATATGCATTATTTTCACTTTTACTTTAAAATATTTGTAAAAACAAAACTTGTCCTTTATTTCCAGTCCTGGGCATGGCTAAATCTCTTTCTTGCAGGACGTATAGCGCTGCTCGTGTTGTGAAGGTTGGGGGCTGAACACACGCTAAGGAGATGTAGTTGGATCATCTGCTGGCTTGTTGGCTGCATTTTCTGCTTGTCACGTTTTGCGTCGATCATTTCAAAGCCTGTACAGCAGCTGTCCTTTTGCCACTTCTAAGGAGAAGTGGTCGGATCATCTGCTGGCTTCCTGCTGCTGCTGCTTCTGGCAAGCTGCGTGTTCTTCTTGTCGTTGTTTTAAGTGCTGGGAGCACATGATGTCTGTCTGCCAAAAGCATTCCAACAACTGCTTGGTTAGAGGTCCGTGAACTTATTTTACATGTTGTCTCACTGCCTTGTCTCGTGGGACATCAAATTGCAATCTCTTGGCACCAAGTCTCATGTTTAAGGTTCCCGCAAGACGCTCCGTGGCCAATCTCTTTCATCTCGCGGGTCTTTTAAGTGTCTTCCGAGAAGATTACGTCTCGTCTCCCTGGTCTCCTTTCCACCAATTTTTTTTTTTTTTTATAATAGAAAGAAATATAAATACATTCAAATGAAACTTCATTAATCATAGGTGAGTAGGATAGAAGCCACCTCTTGAGAAAGGGATTATATTATGATTCAACAAGTGTTCAGTCCTGGGCTGCGATTCAAAATTTTTTTTTTCCTTTTGTTTAATATTGTTGTTCATGTTTGTTATTTGTATAATTATGTGGGCTTTGTCAGCATTGTTTTATCATTTAGTTTTTCTGTGTGTACTTTTTATTTTCTTGGTGTTTTGTGGATGGTTCCTCAAGAAGCCAGCCAACCTGGCCACCCCCAGCCAAGTTCTGCTATCAGACCTTGAAAGGAAGAGGAAACCCAGAGGCCCTTGCAGTTAATTGTAAGTGCCGGCATTGATGAGTTCTAATGATTATCAATTATTGTTTTGTTTTTGGATTCTGATTTCTTTACTTTTTTTTTGTCTTTTCACCTTCCTCTGGATGTGTGTATTTGGATGAATCTGCCACTGGACTGCCTATATTTTTGTGTGTTTATCTGCTATTGGAGCTTCCTAGTGCTTCAGAGCATTCTTGTACAATAAAATTTATATGGTATGGTATTTATGTAACATTAACATTAATAAAGTATTGTGAAGAAGAATGTTTTCCTCAGCACCATGTATCTTGTGTGTTTAGTAAATTAGAATTTTATAACAACTATTTTGTAACTTGCCAGTGAGAGACGCTTGGCTTATGAACTAACAAAAATATGTTATTCCAGGGTTCAGGAGAAATAGTGTCCACATGAATAAAATCTAAGCTGTTTCTTGTTTTTTCCTTTCTCAGAGTGAATGTTTCAGGGACAAGGTCACAAGGCTGCAGAAAGTACATGTAGTTTATGCAAGGCGTCTCTCCTGTGCTTAGCGTTGAGAACACAGATAATGCTTAACTCAACAGACATATTGTTTAACTCTACTTAGATGATGAGGATGTTTTTCTGTCTTATTAATCACGAGATGCTGAAGTATAAAAAACCCCTTCTGACTTTTGATCAGGGTTCAAACTGAGCTTTGCGGCAACAAGTTATGCTCTTTGAATCTCTACTTACCGTGACTCCGAATGAATAATAAAGAGAACTAAAGAAATATTATCTGCCTGCTGTCAGTGTGCCTTTTTCGTCCACAGTATCTATCTATCTAACTCAAAAGAGATAAATCACATCTGGCCATTGTATCAGGAGACATGCCCTTGTTAAAATAAGACAAGTTTTCTTTGCACAAATGTGGAACATCCCATCCCAGTCAAATTCACTGGCAAACCTGGCACACTGGGTCATTCACTGGGCTGTACAGAATGAACTGCAATATATAAAGGGCACAGAGGGGAGTTCAATCCTATCACCACAGTTTTTATCACTACAATTTTGACAAGATGGATTCCAAAGTTAAACTGCAGCTGATATTTGCTTTGCCCAAATGTAGACACATTGGGTAAATTCACTGGCTCACCTGCCATGTTATCGTGTTTGTTGTGATGTGAAAAAAGAACAGATGCCACCTGTCAGTTTTATTGTTTTACATTATCACTGGCAAGGATGGTCATCCAATCTTTACCTGAAAATTGTTAAAATAGCCCATTTTACCTTGTCATTATTTACACCTTTAGAGTACCATTTATAAAGTACAGTTCTGTGTTGCACATATGGGAGCAGCAGTAATGGAGCTGAACATTTATAAGGTTTGGGTTTGCTTCTGTAAAATGGATAAACCCAAAAACGAACAAGATTCGTATCACATCCCCATGCTGTTGGCTCTGCCAGTAATGATATGGAGATTTGGGAACTGAATTTCCTTACATTTTGAACTTTTAACTCAACTTCCCATTTCTGAGGCCTGCTAGACCAGCTATGGAGCAAGATGGATTGGGGTGGCCTCTTCTGGTCAGGCTGATGAAGGTCCTGGCTTGCCCTTCACGGTATATTTTGGAGGCCTCACACCCATTTTCACCCTGTTTGTGACTGCCAATCACAATAATACCATAGCATGACAAACACACTGCACAGGCTCCGGTACACATGGAAGGGTATTCGTCCTATAAAGAATAAACTTCTTCTATAATAATCAGGACTGTGTTCTGCATTATGCATTGGCCTCATAGCCTTAAAATCAGGACCTTCACTTCCCTCCTTGCTATGACTGATCATTGCCCTCTGCAAGATGTTATCAGCAGTTTTTGTTTAGTTTGTTCCTCTATCTAGAGCACATCGTCTTCTGCTTTTTTAGATGTTATGACATTATTGGGATCGGCTCTATAGGAGTGTACCAGCCACTTGGCTTGTTTTTTGTGCTCAGGCATGACAATCAATTTGTGTGTCCCTCTTGTGGTGGCTTTGCTCGAGTGGCTGTCACACACATACACAGCTGTGTTTCAATTTCATTCCCTGCTTTTGACCATAAAGTAATAAAGGTAAGGTGACTCACTTTACATCAAGCACACAGTCAGTCATCTTTCAGAAAATCACTGATGGCCCTCATATGAGCAGTTGCTACTTGTATATTCCAAAAATGAGTTTTAAAAACGTGAAAAAGTTGGAAACTATCTTATAGTTTACCAAGACACACGCATTAAGAACAGGATTCTGTATAATATGCTAACCATTATGGGACAATTCTGTAAACTTCTGAATTGCCCTTGAGCAAGACCCTTAACCTGTAATTGCTCCAGGGGCGCTGTACAATGGCTGTGGCTGCCGATGGCCATTGTGGAGTGACACAGTGTGGCAGATTAATGTCTGCTGCCGAGTCCAAGGTGGGCTACAAAGTGCAGCAAAATAACAGGCAGGCACAAGTGGAGTCCCGACACTGACAAAGAGAGACACAGTAAACTGTCCTTATTGCACTTTAATGGACTTCTATCACACCATCTCATTTTTATCCCATTAATCCTCCGTCTGTTACGTCTCACTGTCATTGTCATTGACATGTCCATTCGTTTCTTTTTTGAATCCTCCTGTTCTGTAAACTCATTGACTTTCAAAAGTTGACATGGCATTATATCTGGTAGCGTTAACTAAAACGATGATAGTCGCTCCAAGACTAGAAGTGGAAAAGAGGTGTGAAATATTACTTATAAATATGAGCCTCTACTAAATAAACAAAGTGACAAGAAAAGAAGCCACCGTGACACATTTTAAGAGGCCGGAGGACAAGGACACTGAAATGACCTCGGACTCGAAAATCAACAGGGCTCTTAGTGTATCATTTCACTTGTCAGATTTGCCACTGTATGCGTACATCCCGAAAGGTGCTACACTATAGAACAGCTAGCCTTTGGATTCAGGACCCACCACTCACTCAGACAGGAAAATTAGAAGGCAGCGTACACTGAATTTCAAGAATTTGTCTTTAATGGGAAACGACTATTTGTAACATGAATTGGCAGTTCCTGCACCATACAACACGCAGACAGACGCATTCACCTGCTCGGCTTCCCAATCCGCAACTCTATAGACATCCCGTTCAGACTCTCATGCTCCACCCTACAGATGACATTTTCTGTGGAATTCCTGTTCTGGGGGGAGATGGTGGCTTTAGACACCAGATGGTAGCTCTGTTCTCCTCTCTCAGGGGCACAAGGTAAAGCAATGATGTTATTACTGGTTTTGCTACCATTGTAACCAAAACTAAAACCTGAACCTGTTGTTTCTGAATGCCACGTAACTTTGATGTCTTTAGGGAAGAAATCCTGGATGGAGCAACTCAGGGTGCATTGCTGGTTTGATCCAAAAAATGCATCATATGGACTGTAATTAGTCATCATTATACCTGACACAATGGGCCGCTTCTGCAGACCTGGGGAGCAGACAAACACAAATGGTGAAGGCAGGATAAATTGACAGTCAAGTTCTCAATCCGCTATGATCAACTTTGTTGTAAATATGGAATTCCTTCAACAAATTAAATTTTTATATTTACAAGTTATGAACCTGATTAACCACCAGCACTCCTATTGGACAATATTTTAAACTAGTAAGGAAAAGAGTTTTTGCACCATTTCTAGACTTTTATCAAGTACTGTGATCATTGCTAGACACCTTCGGCATTGTTGGGAAAGTGAGGTCTCCATCAACATCTCAGGCAAGAAGTGGAAGTCAATAATTCACGACATTCATTCTTTTCTCAAATGGTGCAAAACATGCTGTAATCCATTTATAAAATCGTACACCAGACATGGCTCTAAAATATCTAAACGCATCAGGGATTGGACCATAACTGTGAACAATGCCAGGCAGTTTTGGCCTTGCTTGGGTATATGTTCTGGGACAAAATTAAAATCAATTTGGGAAAAGATTTTTTTCTTACATACAGACATTGTAGGATTTGCAATGATTGTAAAGAGCAGTTTTTGGAGTTATTTCAGAAGTGCTTAGACTACCTGGTAAGAAACTAACCATTAAATTTCCTAAACTGCATTGTTAATGTGCAGAGAAATTCTGCTCAATCGGAAGAAAATGAAAGCACCCTCCATAACACATTGGAAAACTGAGGTCTTACATTCATTTGAAACTGGGAAAATTCAGAATTCCCTTGTGTGGAATTGTGCTGAGCTTCTTCAGAATTTGGCAGGATCTCATTAATGTTATTCTGAAATAAGTCTGCTGAACTCCTATTTTTTTAATAATAAAAGGCTGTGTAACACAATGGGCCTCTTTTAAAATTACTAATTAATTACTAATTAGCTCTTTGTTCTCCGTGACACTGAAATTTATAGTGTGGCTTAGGATTACAAATCTTAGTTTTTCTGAAATATGGAATCAACTTTCTTACTTTTTTTTTTTTTAAATTCTGTAATTTTGTTTTACTTAAACTTATTGTTATGAACTCTCTTTTGTAATGCACAGATCTGAAGAAAATAAAAATGGTGAAGGCAGTGGTCAGCTGTGTATGTGTACTAATGGGTTCCAGGACGACGGGTCTCTTCACAAATATCTTACCAGGAATCACTGAGGAGCTCTTCTCAATGGGCACCTTCTTCAGGGTCTTGTGCTCCACTCTGCAGATGAACTCCATGTCCTCCAGGTCATTTAGGGATCGTGGGGTGAACTCTGCTTGAGACACCAGCGAGTATTCATTATCTCTTAAGGTTGGCCCATAGTGACACACCGTGGCCCTCCAGTTCTTTGACTCTGCCCTGTCAGTCCTCTGTGTTCCCTTGTGTCTTCTCATCCAGGTGACATTGATCTCTTTGGGGTAGAAGTCTGAAATGACGCAGGTCAGGGTGCAGGGCTGATTAAATTCAGTGAAGTAAATCTGCACATTAGAGAGCTGGGGAGGTCTGTCATCAGCTGAGAGAGAAGAACATGAGAACTCAGTGAGGAATTATAGGCATTTAAAGGTTTTGTTGAAAAATGAAATATATATTTTTTTGTTATAGACATACATATTCATTCATCTTTCTGCTATGAATAATTAGAATTTTAAAAACTGCTACAAAAAGATTCAAGTTGAAGGAGGAGATTCCCAATGCAGCCCACAAGTCACATTAAAACAGAAATAAGCAGCGACTAAGTAAACCAGTCTCACCAGCCAACTCCAGTCTGACAGACTTCTTCTCAATGGCCTTTCCCATAAGGGCCACATGTTCCACCCTGCAGATGTATGTCATCTCCTCTACTTCTCTGAAACTGTTAGGAGTGAACTGGACCACAGAGGTCACCTCATAGCCATTATTTCTCTTCTCCGGCCTAGTTGTGGTCACTGTTGCTGTCCAGTGAGCTGACCCTGCATTAACAGGTTGATGTCCACCCTCTGCTCTGACCCTCAGCCAGGTCACTGTGAGATCACTGGGGAAGAACCTGGAAATGGTGCAGCTGAGAGTGCATGGCTTACCCACCTTTGAACCCTCGACCATTTCAATGTCAGACAGCAGGGGGCACTCACTGATAACTGAAACACAAACAGAATTACTCATTGAGAGAGAAAATAAAATACCGACTGGATTTTAAAAACGATCCCCAGAATGTGATAAAAACTGATTGGAGTGACTCACTGGTCTCCATATTTCACTCTAGTAAAATTTCTACTTTAGCATGGCAACTCAGATGAAAGCCTACAGCCATTATGTGGAAGGAGGAACATTGAAGGCACATATGAGGTATCAAGATAACAGAATCAATGTAGTGAAACAGCAATGTCCATACGTCCAAAAGACCAATAAGTCATGGCATAAGACCAATATAGTATAGTAGTAATAATATAAAATATATAGGTATCCTAACGTGCTATACGTAAACCACACACTAACAGTTGAATTATGTCATTTAACTTGTTTCCAGTGAAATCTGAAGATGGAAGAGAATGTCTTGGAATAATATGGTGTGAGTGATAGTAGGATGAGGTGTGGGGAAAGAGATAAGGAGGGGATTTACTTTGTAATCCTTAATATTATGAATACTAGAGACAGCAAACAGGTCAGATGCAGAGAAAACAGATGATAAGCTAAACATGTGCTAATGTTTTAAAATACCGTGTTTCCCGAAAATCATAATTTTCAGGCTGCTCTGTAATATAAGCCCTAGTCAAGATCGTCAGCTGAAAAGTAAGATGCCTAAGGCCAGGTTTATACTTCGCGCGATGGGACGTGTTTACCTGAAACATCCATTCAGTTCCGAGGACACCTTGCCACAATATCTCTGAAAAGGATGTTTAATGATTACATCCATCAATTCAGGGATGCGCCCATTCCAGTATGGAAATTTAAGGATATTTACTAATGTATACCAATTGGTTATATCTAAAGTAACTAAATTTTACTTTAAGTCATTTTTCCCTCAAGCCCTTTTATGTTTGCTTGAGAAGTTTCCACAGATACTTTACTTGAGTACATTTTTGTTTACGTAGTAATACTTCTAGCAGAGCACATTTATTTTTAGTACTTCTACACCTTTTTTCTTGTAGAATGGATAACACATTAACCATGATTGTGCAGTAAGAGAGAATCAACACTAATGGCGGAATTATGAACTAGTGTGATTACTTTAAATTAACAGCTAAATACAGTAACTGTGCAGGAAAAAGTTGGACATGAACTAATAAAGAACAATGCAGTATAGAAAATGAACAGGTACACAGGCAGGACTCAAACTGGGAAGCTGCTGAACTGTCAAACTCACTACCATCTGTGCTATTCTGCAACAACTCCAGATTGGCACTAAGATTGTCCTTTCTAGTGTCAGACTTGCATGAGTTGTGAACAGCTACAAGGCTACTACAGTGGTCATTTAACTGCCGAGCATAACAGGGTTCTATCAGTAACAACTTCTCTTTTGCGTCCAGGACTGATTCAGCCGAAGACTCATGTCACCACCTCTTCTGTCCTCCTGCCAGAAATCATGCCCCTTCCACCTTGGGTGGGATATAAGAAACATTCTCACCAGAAGTCAGCGTTAATTTGTGTAAGCCACATCTGAGTGACAACGTTAGTGCATCAGAAGTGACTCAACTTATGGATTACCCATTTCAATTAACTATATGGTCTTTTTTTTTTTTTTTTTTTTGCTGTGTGCCTCATTAACGTTAACAACTTTTTTCCCCCCATCATTATATGGGGCATACTCTCATGGTACCCCAAAAATTCTTCATGGTTTTCTTTGTGGTTGTATATTTTTAGACCTAAATGCCATTACATTGATCCATTAGTGAATCTGTTCAATCCTGTCTCAAATGGCCAGAAATCTCTATTAATAAGACCTGAAAATAGTCCACCAAAATTTTCCATTTAACCTAACAGAGCCTGAGAGGATATGCAGAGCAGAATGTCAGAAAATTTCCAAATCCATTTGTTTGAAACTTGTCTTGTAAACAGAAAACAAATCCAGACTGGAAACAATTAAGTACTAAAGGCTCTAAATACTTGTGTTGATGTGATAATTCAGTTTTTGTTTTTAATAAAGGGCGGAGTGGTGGATCTGAGGCTAAGGATCTGCGCTGGTATCCAGAAGGTTGCCAGTTCGAATCCCTGTCACTGCCAAAAGAGATCCTACTCTGCTGGGCCCTTGAGCAAGACCCTTAACCTGTAATTGCTCCAGGGGCACTGTACAATGGCTGACCCTGCGCTCTGACCCCAAGGGGTATGCGAAAACTAACAAATCCCTAATACAAGAAATTGTATAAGGCGAAATAAGTGTTGTCATTCTGGGATATTAAGGATTTCTTGATGTTGGGGAGAAAATGAATTTTAATGATTTTAGCACACAGCTGCAACAAAATGTGTAAAAAGTGAAGGGAACCGCACACATTAAGGGGCATGTGCTGGGGTCATCTCTAATCAATTTTTTAAAAGGAAAATAAAATACATATTTTCCATTACTGGTCCAATTCTTGTTTAAGGCCTTAAGGATTATGAAACCACTCATGAAAGCCTTTCATCTTAAATATGAAGTACATTATAAGCTTCCGAACAACAGAAGCAGACTTACATTTTAAAGCTTGATCTCCAATTCTCAGATACTTCATGGCACGGTCTGGAGAGCTGACCACTAAGGTGAGAAACAGAAACACATTAGGACTGCCTTGAGTGTCCATGATAAGCAAAACAGATTATTTTTCCATCAAAGGATATTGCTGGATGTTCAGCAGTAACTGTAAAATGTATTCACCCCCATTTCATTATTATATAACATTGAATCATAATGGATTAAACTTGAATTGCTTGACATTGATCAAACATAAAAGACTCTTTAATGCCAAAGTGAAAACAGATCTCTGCAACGTGGTCTAAATTATTGACAAATACAAAGCACACAAAAAAATCTAATGCATAAATATTCACCCCCTGTAATACAACACCCCTAAATTATCACAGAATGAGTTCAGTGGTGATCACCTGTTTGGGGTTTCAATTGATTGCTGTATAAATGCATCTGTAGGAGTATGGTCAAGCACATGGTGACAGTATGGTGGGCTAACCCGGGCTAACCTACACAATGAAGACAAAAAATACTCTAAAAAGGGGATTGGAAAGTCAGTGAACAAAGTCAAGAAAATATCCAAGCCACTGAATATCAATCATTAAGAAATGGAAAAAGTATGGCACAGATGTAAATCTGCCAAGAGCAGTTCATCCACAAACACCAAGTGATCAACTAGTGACAGAGGCCACCAAGAGGCCTCTATGAACTCAAAATAAGTCAAAGGTACAGTGTCTGAGATTGGAGAGACTGTGCCGAAAAGAATTGTTGCCCAGGTGCTTCATCAGTAGCAGCTTTATTGGAGAGTGACAAAAAAGCCAGTTTATATAAAATGAAAAAAATCATGTGACACTATGGCCATAGATTGCCCAGAAGGCACATGGGAGACCCTGAAGTCAGCAAGAAGATGGTTATATGGGCTGATGAGAGCTTGCTGGCCATTAGACTTAGGACCATGTGTGACATACAAGAGAAACACTACACACTATCAAAAACAAGCCATCCTTATTGTAAAGAATGGTGCTGGTAGCATCATGTAGTGGGGATGCTTTTCAGCAGAATGCTTATGAGGGTACAGGGTAAAGTTAATGCACCACCAATACAAGGAAATCTAGGACGAAAATCTCAAAACATTCTACAAGTAACCTGTACCTTGAAAGAAGATTTGTTTTCAGCATGACAAAAAACTGAAGCATAAAATAAAAAGTTACACAGGAATGGCTAAAAACCAACAATGTTAATGTCCTGAAGATGCCACATCAGTTTTCAGAGGCCTTTTGTATAAAACCATCCATTCATTATCCAACCTAACTACAGGGTCACGGGGATCTGCTGGAGCCAATCCCAGCCAACACAGGGCGCAAGGCAGGAAACAAACCCCGAGCAGGGCACCAGCCCACCGCAGGGCACATGCACACACCCCCACACACAAAGCACATACTAGGGACAATTTAGACTCGCCAATGCACCTAATCTGCATGTCTTTGGACTGTGGGAGGATACCCATGCAGACACGGGGAGAACATGTAAATTCCACGCAGGGAGGACCCGGGAAGCAAACCCAGGTCTCCTAACTGCGGGGCAGCAGTGCTACCAACTGCGCCACCGTGCCGCCCCCCCTTGCTTAGATACTATACTAAAAACTTCACTTATGCTCAAAAGGTAAAAACTAAATAAATAAATTAAAAATTGGATTAATAAAACCATACAAGCAAATCAAGTTTAAAAGGCAGTCTGCAGTCATTGCCAATTTTTGTGATGTAATCGGCACAACTGACTACACACATAAGTGCCCCATCACAGAAGTATATATATATTTTTGCAAATAGAAAGCACTTTCATTCAATTAATATACAACTAATATGTGAAGACTGAATGTGTCAGAGTAACGCTGTTATGAGCTAGTGGGGCTGAACCCACAATTCCTTTATTTTATTAAATAATGTGTGAAGGAGACCTCTTGTGTGATGGATAACTTCTTGGTAACGGGCCAATGCCAGTTATGTTGTACAACACACAGCACTCTCTTTTTATAGACAAAACAGATAGGCAATGAATATTAACTGTGTACATTAAGTATCAGTACCAATGTGGAAGACAGAAGCATTGAGAAAAAATGTCATTTAACTGTGATATAATCAGTTCAACAACATTGGAATGTGACTGACATGTCATTGAAATGTTCAATTAATTGAACTTTTCTATTCACTTCATTGCCCTACCTCCTAAAGTTACTAAAATGCCAACACAAAAAAGTCTTCACATGATTTACAGATGGCCAGAATTTTCTCTAACTTCAAGCCAATATTCACATCAAGTTCGTGTTTTATAAATCCCACCTTTTGTACAAGAAGTGGCTTATGAATGTTTCAGAGTGTAATCTAAGTTTTATACAAGAGATCCCAGATCTCAATCCAACTGCTGGGTAAATACAGTACTTATGCAATAATCAATTTTGTGTTTTAAGTTTGTAATTAATTTAGACAATTTTGTAGAGATCTGTTTTCACCTTGTCAGGAGTCTCTCTTTTGAGAAGAGTCAAACAACCCACATTAAATCCACTGCGATTCAATGTTGTATTTCAATCAAATGTGAAAACTCCAAAGGGGTGACTATCTTTATAGACACTGCACTAAATCGTTCACATCAGGATGCACAACTCACTGGTCTCGCTGGCTTTCAGAAGTTCCAAGCTACTGAGTTTCTCCAAACTCTCCTTCAGATCACTCAGGTCCTTTTTCAGGGTCTTAGGAAGAAAATCTCCAGTAAAAGTGATGCTGGGTGAATCACCATCTCCCAGGGTGAGAGAGGAAAATGAAAATTTCTGCATAAGGGCAGCATAAAGAAAGAACATAAGAGAACGTAAGAGCCTTGTGTATCAAACAGGCCTGAAGGTGTCCTTCAGATCAGGCTGATCACCTTTAGGAAGTGGATGTGGTCATCAATCTGTGAAAGTTGGGCCAGCTCAGCATCTCTCCTCTTCAGCTCTTCTATCTCCTTTTCAAGTTGCAGAATAAACTCTTTAGCCTTTGTCACTTCCCTCTTATCGTGATATTTAATTACTCCAGTGACCTCTGACCCAAGCCTTTCTATGGACTGTAGTAGAAATCTAAAGGTCTCCTCATGTTCCTGTATTTCTTTCACTGCGGAGCACTAAAAGTAAAAATGGAAATTCAATTCAATAACATGCTTTTTTAAGAAAATGGAACCACTGTTTGGGGAGAAAATGAATTTTAATGATAGCACTGCTGCCCAGCAGTAAGGAGACCAGGAATCACATCCTAGGCCATCCCTACATGGAGTTTGGATGTTGCCCGCCGTCATTTGTGTGGGTTTCCTCATTCCAGTTAGGTGGACTGGCAATACTAAATTGGCCATGGTGTGCGTGGGAGAGTGTATGTTTACCCTGTAATGGACTGGAGCCCTGTCCAGGAATTATTCCTGCCTAGTGACCTATGCTTACTAGCAAAAGTTCCAAAGATAGGTATGGTATGTTTCAACTGATAATTTAACATACACAAAACTAGAAAAACAATAAAGATAAGAGGCGGCGGATTTCATTGTTTTATCAACGCGTTCTTTAAATTTCTTAAAGCTCCTTTTACTTCATCCTGTTATGGGGAGCTGTATTATTTTTTGATAGCGAGAAAGAGCTACTATAGTTCATTGAAGGAAATTTTGGAAAAGTGTAAAGAAACACAAGGGAACTGTTCAGGTTCTACAAAGAATGAGGCACAAAGCACTCTTTAGTTTTTAATGGCTATGTGGTGAATTTTTGGAGTCTGGAAATCACCATGTGCTCAAATTTATAATTCTGCTTCTGTTTTACACTGGAGAAGTGAAGTATTTATTTTACAGATAGTTACTCAAAACAAAAAAAAAATGCTTTTATTTCTTACTAATTTTATGAATATATGATACTAATTCAGTTCTTGTTACTTTTTCAGCTTCACTATGGTGACTGAACAGGACACACAACTCACCTGAATCCTCACTATGGCCTCCTTAATTTCCTCCAGTTCCTTCTCTTTCTCTTGAATTCTCTTCTTTAGTTTTGATATGCTGATCTCTAAATGACCCTGTGCAGTAAGAAAATAGCAGGGAGATGTCAGACAAGTGGACAGAAAAGAAATCCTGCAAATGTCCTGCCTCTAGTCAAGTACAAATTAGATTTGTTTCTTAAGATTTTAAGATGTGGGTGACAGACGTGCTTTAGGTCCTCAATACATTGAAGGCTATTAAAGAGAATTTCACAAGTAAGACTGAAAGAAATGAAAAGCATTAATTTGTAAAATATTAGTAAACATATTTCAACAATCTCCTCACATTTGAGAAGAACACAACAATGACAAAAACATTAAAAACATGGCTTCAATCCATAAGAAGGCACACAATAAGAGCAGAAAACATTATCCACTTCTATTCAATGTAAAACTAATAAACTATAAAATGAAAATAAATTAAAAGATTAGCATTGTGAAAATAACATACTAAATAAGACTGAATATGTGGTATTTCCCCTCAGAAATTGTTTCTAGCAGTGTAGAAGTGTGGGTTGGGTTGGTAATATGACTGCCTATTATATTTTATTGTTTACAATTACATTTTATGGGTTAATTTTAATCAACTGCTTAACGGTTTTGACAATCTATAATAATAAAAGGCAAAGCCCTCACTGACTGACTGACTGACTGACTGACTGACTCACTCACTCACTCACTGACTGACTCACTCATCACTAATTCTCCAACTTCCCGTGTAGGTGGAAGGCTGAAATTTGGCAGGCTCATTCCTTACAGCTTACTTACAAAAGTTAGGCAGGTTTGATTTCGAAATTCAAAGTGTAATGGTCATAACTGGAACATATTTTTTGTCCATACACTGTAATGGAGGAGGCGGAGTCACGTATCGCGTCATCACGCCTCCTACGTAATCACGTGAACTAAAAACAAGGAAGAGATTTACAGCACGAGTCACACGCGGGAACGAAGGTAAATGACGTTAATTTTTGACTGTCTTTTAATACTGTGTAAGCATACATATTAACACATGTGCAATTAAACGTGTGCATTTACGGGGTGATTTCTCAGGCTTAAAAGCTCACCTTTTATCAAACGTGGGAACAAAGGTAACTGACGTTGTTCACTGTCTTTTAATACTGTGTAAGCATACATATTAACACATGTGCAATTAAACGTGTGCATTTACGGGGTGATTTCTCAGGCTTAAAAGCTCGCCTTTTACTAAAAAGGTAAATGCAAAACTATTTTCAATCAGTTTATTGAAACGTTCCCGTTAAGGATTGCAATAACATATTCGCGAGATAAAAGAACGAAGTAGGGGGAAATGGAGGAAGATCCGCAAACAGCGAAGAGCAAAAAATTAATTAAACAATTGAGAACGGAGCGAGTGAAGCATACAAGCATGTTCATAAGGGAAACAAAGCACGGTGTAAAACGTAACTTTAAATTAAGTTTATAGAAACGCTCCCACTGCGGATTGCAATAACATATTCGCGAGATAAAAGTTTAATGAGAACACACCAGGTATAAACGAAACACACGCCGTGGCGCAACGTTAGAGGCAACAGTTTCAACCATTCTATGATCTGCTTCTCGCAACTGAAAGACGGCACATGGCGGATGTTAGCCGACTTGCTGACCACAACGTTAGGGGCTTCAACTATGGCGCTGACGCCACATCTCAGTGCCAACACTTTGCAGACTGTACTTAAAAGACACGCCCTCCTCACTGGACAGTTAAAAAGACCAATGAAACTAACGATGACATCAAGTATTACCCAATCAAAAGTAGGAAAGGAGGCATCTTCATAAAATGCGATGATTTGCATGACACGCTGCTTTAAAAAAAAAAATGATAAAAAAAATACGGGATAAATCCCGTCCACTATTGATTCAAAACGGGACGCGCAATTTCATTCTCAAACGCGGCACGATTCCGTATTTTAAAGGACGGGTGGCAACCCTACAGTGCCAGGTAACCACCCATACAATCAGATTGTGATTCAGACTAGGAATGCAATGAATGTAATTACCCCGATCTACATACAAGGCAAAAGTCTTGCAACATTCAAAGATGATGGTTTGGGATAATTAGTACTTATTAAGTACACCATGGAACATAAAAGAGCTTATGAAGCCTTGAACCGAAAAAAGCAACATCTCAGAGATCGTAAAAAAAAAAAAAAGGAGGTAATGTCGTTTTACTCGCTGTACATTTTACTCAAACATTACCAGTTATTCCACGAGGGAGACCAGCAGATGAACTCAACGCGTGTTTAAAATCCATGCTTCTCCCACGGTCGGTTATATGTCGCGTGTTCTCGGGTAGGTACACCAAAAAATGTATACATTCAAGCATGTAATGGGCAAAGAAAAAATGAGGTATACCCGAAGGCACTGCAGTAGTACTCAATGTTACTTTACTTCTTAAATGTTAATGTTTTACTGTTTAATAATTTATACGCTTCTTATATATTGTTCAAATTCTTTTATCAAAATACCAGTGACAGCGCAATGCACGATAACATGGAGTGAATACACCATACGCATCTGCCCACGGCCGCCCTGGTGTGCGCAGATAGGAGTTGATTCTAAAATAAAATAAACATAAAAAGAGTAATACAATCATCACCCATAAAGCGGATAGCAGACATGACGTATTATATGTGTACCAGATTTCAAGTCAATAGGTGAAACGGTTTGCAAGCTACAGGGGATTTAAAATCCTGGACAGACCAACGAAAAGCCACGGTAGCAAATTATTGAAGAAGATTTTACTGTTTAATAATTTATATTTATATGAAATGTGCTTCTTATATATTACTTCATATTCTCATATGATAATGATGTTAATGTTGTTTATATTGATTTCTATGTTATTGTAAGTGCATCTATGTGTGTATATGTATGTATGTATGTGTGTATATATATATATATATAAAAAATATATATATAAAAATATATGTGTATATGTATATATAATATATCTGTATATGTGTGTATATGTGTGTGTATATGTGTATATGTATATACATATGACAGCAACACTCATAACAATGACAACACAATTACATTGACAATCATGTTACGTTATTTTTAAAATGTTTCCTTTACTTTTTCATAACCTCTTTAACACACTACTTCTCCGCTGCGAAGCGCGGGTATTTTGCTAGTTACTAATAATTTTAAACTAAAAAAAATGCATAAATTAAAAAGCACTAGCTCTTTACCAATTATTTTTTGAAAATATTAAAATAAATTAAGTTAACAAATACTAAACAACAATAAATGCACAAAAAAAAAAGGACTTTTGTACTAAGTATAATTTCTCTGAATAAACAGAATTATTCTATGACCCTTACAAATTAAAAAATTAGAAAATAGAATAATAAAAATAAGAGGAAATTGACACACTTTTTAGTTTCTTCGGAAATGCTACCTTAAAACATCAAATCTTCATGCAGATTGCCGATGTTTACTCAGCTTAGAAATTAAATCTGAAACTGCTGAGGCGCACTGCATGACTAGCTTACTGTTATGTAGTGATAAGCACTTTAAAATTGGTTCTTCAATGACACACAAAACTGACTAACAGGTGAAGCTGCATCTTCAGAAGATGGCTATTCTTTGCAGGTTTCCAAACTCCAGTGTAGATCAGATGATAAAGTAGTCCACAGGACAGCGAAGACAAACCTATTTAGGGGCATCAAAACAGCTAAGCTAGTGCATAGCATCCTGGAGTGAAAAAAAATTCAATTTTAAACTGCAGACTGTTTATATTAAGTTTTAATTTTTTGCTTAAATGAACCAGGATGGACTGAATTTACAGGACTTCAATTACTGGCATTGCAAGCATCCTAACGTGTACATTCTTCTTGTATTACAACAGTAGTTTTTAAACTTTGTTGCATCTGTCTTAGTTGGTTTATAATTGCAGCCGTTTCAATTAGTTTATACCCTGCGGAAAGAAAATACGTAAGAATCACAACCTGTTTCAATTAGTTCATAACCTGGGAATGGAAAGAAATAAGAGATGCATAAAAAGATCAAAGATTTTGAGCAGGTTCATATATTACAAAGACATCTGGCCAATCAAATGTGTGCAATGCCAAATGTCCCAAAGCCCCACTTGAAATTGAACAGAAATATGGCTCTCTGAGGGATCAAAACATGATGACAGAGATTGAGACAAGTGTGGCCATTTCATCTGGACATCAGAGAACAGAATCTATAAATACAGTAACACCGAGTGCTAAACAAAAAGCCACCTTGGACAACCTCCACTGCTTGACACTGACGATTTTCAGTAAGCGTTTCTAAAGACTATATCCAGACTTTTGCAATCAATTTTATTTGGTATTGTTATACATTAATGAATGCTATGCTGCTTTTATATTTTCTATACTTTGCCTTTTATCTACTTTACATAATGAAAGAGCACCTATAATCAGTGGCAGCAGTGACAGTGCTGTGTGGAAGAAGCCATTGACAAAATTCACTTCTTTTGTTGTTTTCAGTTAGCTGCAGAACATAAAGCCCTAACCACAGCACCACTGTGTCTTCTAGTCTTTATTTTGCTTTATTAAATTCAGATAAAATTGGCATCTCAATCAATCAATAAATGTTGCTAAATACTTAATTGCACAAGTTAACAACCTTTAAGAGCTAACAGCTTATGGTCTTTAACTTCTTTCCCTCAGTATTCCCAGTTAACCCTTCTTATCTTGAATCCTGTACTCACTTGTCTCTCAGTTCTCTCTTCTTCAGGTGTCACCGTGTCATGGCTCTTATGTTCAGTCGCCGCACACAGTAAACAGACGCAGGTCTCATCCGTCCTACAGAAGATTTCCAGAACTTTCTGATGTTTAGTGCAGAGTTTCTCTTCGAGGTTTCCAATCAGCTCCTCCAGTTTGTGTCTTTTAAAGGCTTCAGATTCCCGGTGAGGCCGCAGGTGTGTCTCACAGTAGGAGGCCATGCACGTCAGGCAGGTCTTTACTGCTCTCAGTTGTTTCCCTGAACACACATCACAAGACACATCGTCAGGTCCGGCGTACTGCAGGGATGGAGAAGCCGCGACTTCCATGTCTTGTAGTTTCTGGATTATATCTTTTAACATTACATTTCTGTTCATCTCTGGCCTCACGTTAAATGTTTGCATGCACTGAGGACAGTTGTAAAACCCCTCTTTGTCCACCTTGTCCCAGTAGTCGTTGATGCAGTCCAGACAATAGTTGTGTCCACACGTAAGACTGACCGGTTCCTTCAGGACATCCAGGCATACTGGGCACGAGTATTTATCAGCCGACTGAAAAGGTTTAGCTGCAGCCATCGCGAGAGGCGATGCAATCTGATCACGCGGGCCTCCCTCGTCTCCCAAAAGATGAAAGTGAAAGTAACTCCACTTACCAGAATTCACGCACATGCGCTGTTACGCTGTCTGCAGTTTATTACTGGTCAAGAATATTTATTTTCTGTCACAATAAAAAGTTGTTTTACAATGTTCTGACCGGATGCTTTTGAGTGTAAAAACAAAATAAAAATAAAAGACAGCGTGGCATTTCACAATTTAAGCTGCCTGTCCGATAGAACGTTCTGCGAGTGAAGATGTCAACAATAACCCACAGTGAATGGACACGCCCACTTCCGTTCAGCCGGAAATGCAACGCCTTTAACACTAGAATTACCAGAGCCTACGAAAAAACTCGTAAATCCGTCCCACTTTAAATCGCGTCTTAAATCCGTTTGCACCTCTCCGCCAGAATCCTTTGTCATCTAAATGTGCTGATAAAGCTACTAGCAGCCAGCTATTCCATCCCCCCACCGACTTAGAATGAACTTCTCTCCTAGCTCAAGCCTTGCCTTGATTTGATTACCTGGGATTGAAGTGGAGTTTTACAGTGGAAATAATTCTAGCGTTATTTGGAATACACGCATTTCATGTGTGTTCCATTTCTATAGTTGGCTGTGCAAACACATTTTTAAAAACAGAAACGTTTTTCATATTCTAATAGTAAATGACAAAATGTAGGCATAAACTATATAATGTATGAAGCCTGAAGTCCATATATCAAAGAAACACTTTCACAAAAGGTACAAATAAAAGAACACGTGCGCCTTCATGCAAAAAAAAAAAAAAAAAAAAAGCCGCGTTAGCATGCCACATTGACTTTCTTACTACAACCGCCGTGGTGGCGTAATGGTATCAGCCCCTGACTGGGAATCAGAGGGTGGCGAGTTCGATTCCGCACGGCTCCACTTCGAAAAATTAACTGCTCTTATTCTTACAATTTTAGAATAACAATATAAATTTGATTTCAGTCTGTAACAGGCGGTGTAACTTATGATACTGGTAAAGGTTAGCTTTTTTTTTTTTTTTTTTTTAATTCACTTTTCATTCTCGCAGTCACATTCAGAATCAATCCATACAACCCCATCTGACACAGCTGGTTTCACATAAATAAAAGTGCACTTTTATTCAAGACTATAACCGAAGAATAAAGAAAGCAAGTTACAGTTGGTGGTTGATACAACAGCTTGCGTGGTGCAATGTTAAGAACTGCTGATTTCCGATCCGTGCTATATAAAATCATCACATTCAAATATTAACAGTTCCCACACACCCAAGGTCCGCCATTCCTACATTTACGACATGTGTACTTGTTGCAGTGTACACACCTCTCTGTGCTATGGTTCCTATTACAGTGAATGAGCACCTGACACTGTACTTTCTTCCCTGGGGGAAGCTGAAGTCTTAGAACGGAAGTTTGTTGACGCTGTATCATCTTTTCTTTTTCCATCGCCTTTTCCTGTAAGAAGCGACGACGAAGTTCCTCTGCAAGGTGAGCCATGAACACTCTTCTTTCCTCAGCGGACCCCGTGCATGCCTTATACAGTACGTGTGCGTTCATCGCTGCTAGGTCAAGGATGTTGTACAACACAGCAACCGGCCACCTGCGTGTTCCTGTGCGCACTGAACAAGCACGCGCCGTCTGGTCCATGATGTCAACGCCACGCTGGGGAAAAAAGAAAGACAAATATATGTGACATTTTGAAGAAATCATTTTATCACCAGAAGAGCACCAGAATACTTCGTCACACTAATATTTTTTTCATTAGCATACCTTCATGTGGTTGTAGTCTGTGACCGTGTTTGTTTTTTTTTTTTTTTATCTTGCCCAATCTCCACATCATGGTGCATTGTGCTGAGAATGCAGACAGACTTCATCTTTTTGGGCACATACACTGTCAGCATGGCACTGGGAGATCTAAACACCAGCGTGGAGAATTGTTCGTGTACTGAACTGACTTTAGCTGCAGGTGGAAGTTCCCGTCGCACTTTATTCATGGTGCCAAGCAGAGCTGTATTGCGGTGCAGCAGTCTATTAGCCAGCGAAAGTGACGTGAAGAAGTTGTCTGTTGTTACGGTTCTGCCTTTTTGGATTGCGGCAGATTTGGAGACAAAGTACATGTGCAATGCCACTCCTTATTTAGGAAAAGATCCCAGTCGTCCCACAGGAGAAAGACTTTCCGAGTCTGTGGTCATAAAGCTTATGGAGCCATTTCTGGACAAAGGCAGAACCGTAACAACAGACAACTTCTTCACGTCACTTTCGCTGGCTAATAGACTGCTGCACCGCAATACAGCTCTGCTTGGCACCATGAATAAAGTGCGACGGGAACTTCCACCTGCAGCTAAAGTCAGTTCAGTACACGAACAATTCTCCACGCTGGTGTTTAGATCTCCCAGTGCCATGCTGACAGTGTATGTGCCCAAAAAGATGAAGTCTGTCTGCATTCTCAGCACAATGCACCATGATGTGGAGATTGGGCAAGATAAAAAAAAAAAAAAACAAACACGGTCACAGACTACAACCACATGAAGGTATGCTAATGAAAAAAATATTAGTGTGACGAAGTATTCTGGTGCTCTTCTGGTGATAAAATGATTTCTTCAAAATGTCACATATATTTGTCTTTCTTTTTTCCCCAGCGTGGCGTTGACATCATGGACCAGACGGCGCGTGCTTGTTCAGTGCGCACAGGAACACGCAGGTGGCCGGTTGCTGTGTTGTACAACATCCTTGACCTAGCAGCGATGAACGCACACGTACTGTATAAGGCATGCACGGGGTCCGCTGAGAAAAGAAGAGTGTTCATGGCTCACCTTGCAGAGGAACTTCGTCGTCGCTTCTTACAGGAAAAGGCGATGGAAAAAGAAAAGATGATACAGCGTCAACAAACTTCCGTTCTAAGACTTCAGTTTCCCCCAGGGAAGAAAGTACAGTGTCAGGTGCTCATTCACTGTAATAGGAACCATAGCACAGAGAGGTGTGTACACTGCAACAAGTACACATGTCGTAAATGTAGGAATGGCGGACCTTGGGTGTGTGGGAACTGTTAATATTTGAATGTGATGATTTTATATAGCACGGATCGGAAATCAGCAGTTCTTAACATTGCACCACGCAAGCTGTTGTATCAACCACCAACTGTAACTTGCTTTCTTTATTCTTCGGTTATAGTCTTGAATAAAAGTGCACTTTTATTTATGTGAAACCAGCTGTGTCAGATGGGGTTGTATGGATTGATTCTGAATGTGACTGCGAGAATGAAAAGTGAATTAAAAAAAAAAAAAAAAAAAAGCTAACCTTTACCAGTATCATAAGTTACACCGCCTGTTACAGACTGAAATCAAATTTATATTGTTATTCTAAAATTGTAAGAATAAGAGCAGTTAATTTTTCGAAGTGGAGCCGTGCGGAATCGAACTCGCCACCCTCTAATTCCCAGTCAGGGGCTGATACCATTACGCCACCACGACGGTTGTAGTAAGAAAGTCAATGTGGCATGCTAACGCGGCTTTTTTTTTTTTTTTTTTTTTTGCATGAAGGCGCACGTGTTCTTTTATTTGTACTTTTTGTGAAAGTGTTTCTTTGATATATGGACTTCAGGCTTCATACGTTATATAGTTTATGCCTACATTTTTGTCATTTACTATTAGAATATGAAAAACGTTTCTGTTTTAAAAATGTGTTTGCACAGCCAACTATAGAAATGGAACACACATGAAATGCGTGTATTCCAAATAACGCTAGAATTATTTCCACTGTAAAACTCCACTTCAATCCCAGGTAATCAAATTAAGGCAAGGCTTGAGCTAGGAGAGAAGTTCATTCTAAGTCGGTGGGGGGATGGAATAGCTGGCTGCTAGTAGCTTTATCAGCACATTTAGATGACAAAGGATTCTGGCGGAGAGGTGCAAACGGATTTAAGACGCGATTTAAGGTGGGACGGATTTACGAGTTTTTTCGTAGGCTCTGGTAATTCTAGTGTTAAAGGATCCTCATAGCGGCAGCCGCTTATCGCCTAACATCACTGCCAAGCCAGGCGGCAGTTTATAGAAACAGCGCGTTTAAATCGACAATTCCGTGAGCATTTAGGACTGTATTATGGATACGTATGCAAGTGAATGGATGGATTTTTAAAATCTGTTCAATCATTTTCGATTATGTACTTCGTTCATCGAAACAAATTACAATGTAAACACTGAAATGTTAGGAAAAATCCACTCTTTTAATGTTAGTCCTGATGGAAATTGTTTAAAATAAGTGTAGTTAATAAAGAGGTAATAACTGGATTGTTTTACTATATTTTATATATTTTACTATATTTCATAAGGGTATAAAAATTCAAGCTAAAACCTGTATAGGCTAGTGTGGAATGGTGTGGGGGCGGTAAGTCCTGCATAGAGTGTGACACAAGTGTTCAAGAAGAACACTAGACGGGGAAAATGCAAACCATCTGAACGTTTATCCTTTATGTTACTAAAGTCCATTCTACCCTTTGTTATGTTTTCTGTTCCAAACAACTTTTGGTACTAGTGTCCCAAACGGACGGGACGGCACGGACGGCAGTTCCTACCTATTCTAGTGTTGGGCTCCGTTGGGGAGGCGCCCCGGTTGCTTATTTTTTTTTTTTACTTTAAATCATTAGACTGACCTACCCCAACCACAAATACTAACCTTAAAGTTAGTGGGGGTGGAACATAGTTGCTTATAGTTCCCTAATGTGAATGTCCCCTTTGGGTGCCTAATGTTAAAAATGAAAATCTGATTTGCGTCACGATAATAGAAAAAGGTACTAGCCGTCCGTGTCGTCTGTTCAAACTGGACCTTCAAAATGCTGATTGACTGCACCACTTTACTTCAAGCAGAGGCATCATTTTACTGTCACCAGCCACCATAAATTCCTAACATTACTCCTTCATATTTTTGGATTTTTCAAACCTAAGTCTACTTTTGTCTAAACACCTTAAAGTACCTTAGAGATGCATAACCAAAATCAGCTTTGCCTGTTTCAACTGAGTGTCAGCATTCAGCAAGTGGGTGGGAAGGACATTGCAGTCAGCAACATAATCCAGCTGGAAGATTGTTGCATACAACTGTTGTGCAGCCCCACTGGGTGTCGTACTGCATTTACTGGTTGTGTTGTGATAATAGAAAAGTTCCTCACAGTCCGAGGTGGCATCTGTATTTATAATGTACACTTTCTTCTGTGTCACTCTTGATTTGCATTTTACAGTAAAATTGTTTTCTTTTCCACATATTAGGCACACTTTGCCAAATACAGAACACTTATTTTTATCTTTCTCTTATGTTTTGTCACAGTACTTGCATAGTACTCACCTACACTGCTTAGTCTGATTTTTGCGTGGTTTTAAAGTTTGTATTTCCCCCATATTATAGAAGGAAAATTTTTTTTACATTAGGCATAAATAGCATATTAGCATAAATAGCCGTAAAAGTAATTAAAAGCTTCTGAAACATTAGATTAAGCATAAAATAAAATGTTAAGCAAATAAGATAGGTCAAGCAAATGGTTAACTAAAAAATCAGTCATATTGCATTTTCTAGTAAAAAAGGAAAATCACCAGTATTAAGAGAGCAGAAATGGAACAGGACAAGAATGACGCACAGAAACTACACGATGACAGAAGAAGGGGAGACCAGGACACCTGTGTTCGAGGGTCAGAAAGCTGAGAAACAATATCAGTAAAAAAATAGGTTCTGGTAGGCACGTAAGAAGCCA
Source organism: Erpetoichthys calabaricus (assembly GCF_900747795.2). NCBI lineage: Eukaryota > Metazoa > Chordata > Cladistia > Polypteriformes > Polypteridae > Erpetoichthys > Erpetoichthys calabaricus. The sequence goes on along the minus strand of NC_041394.2, from coordinate 344,351,721 downwards.
GCTGGAACAGTGAGTCAGCAGAAACAGCAAAAGGAAGACAACGTAATGTATGGAAAGTAAAATTAGTATATTCCAGTATTAGCATAAATAAATATAGACAAATATATAAGCATTAACCTTAGTGTACATACTAATGCAAGTCAGGACTGCCAAGTAGAAGATTAAATAAAAGCACATGGCATATTTCTTTTTAGATTAAAGCTTAGCTTCAGGCCACCATTATAACACAGTTTGAAAGGCTTAGAAAAGGAAATGACTAGAGAAAACCCATATATGGAATCAAGGCCTTGACCAGTGAAAGAAATAAGCAAAAACAGAAACTAGAAATGAACAATAGACAAGTAAAACATACCAGAGGGGCCAGCTGCAGGAAAGTGAGGCGATAATAACGGTTCCAATGGGAACTCACGGTATCTGCTGGACAGGAGCAGGGGGGAGTCAGAAAAAAGAGCAAATGAGCTAATTTGAATGAGGTCGGGGTGATAAGAAATCACTATATAAGTTTTGAATCCGGAATTATTCGGGGTTCAGCTCAATTTGGCCGTATTGGGTTGAGTCCGTGTTATTATTATGGTTATTTTATTGCAATAAAACTATAGACTCTGTTTGCCTATCCACTGAGTCCTAATAGCCTTCATTTCAGGTAAAAAGCCTTCTGGTGATAATTTTTTGCCACCACAATATCAGCCCACTCTACTGTACTGTTTTCATATTCTGCTGCTCCACAAATCTGCACACACTTCTCTAAAATGAAATTTTCTTCCAGTAATAATCATATTCACTTTTAAGTGTGAATCATAAGTGCCATAGACAATCCTACCTCTTATTAATTAGTCTTTTACCATTACAAAGTTATATGTGCCTGCCAGTCTCTGTAGGTTGTAAGAATGCTATGGGGTTGCTGTCGCCCCTTAAACCCAACAAACAGATTCACAGACACAGGGTAAAAGCACCAAGAAGTATTCTTTAATTAATTTGTCTTGCACAGTGCCTTCAAAGCACCACAGCCACAATAAACACATTTAAAATAATATCAAAACGCAATTCTCTTCGCCACACCACTCAGCAAGCTCTGTCACACTCCTCCCGACTCCGGCTCACCTGCTGGGTCTTCAGCAGTCCTTTATATAGTGCCCGACCCGGAAGTGCTTCTGTTCTTCCTTCCACATGACTTGCCAACACTTCCAGGTCAGATGGAGAACTCAAATTCTTTAGTCAGCCCAGAAGTACTTCGGGACTCCTGTCCACGTGATCCATTAGTAATTCCAGGCTATAGGGAACATATGACTCCCCCAGTCCTTTGACAGTTCCCCCTGGTGGCATCCTTGGCACCCAACAGGGTTGTGAAAACGAACTCCAAGTCCCAGGATGCCCTGTGGGAATCCGGGGCTCTTCTACACTCCAGAGGAGTGGCTATCTAGCTGCCTTCCCCCATCTTTTCTTTCACGGGGTGTCCCGGCTGGGTTGAGCTGCCGGACGTCCATCACAATGTCTTTACCACATGTTATCAATTGTTTCGTTTGTTTCTTGGCTTCAGGTCACGAAACAGAAATATTTGAAAAACTCATTTATTTTGGATTGCAATGTGCATTCAGAGATTCCATTAACACATTCAATATTGCATTAGCAATATTGCAATTTTAGTGTAGCAGTTGAATTCCTCTTTTACTTCATTCAACTCTTAGCCAAATTCATTTCTTCTAAGCATAGCTTTGAAGAAGCTGTAAAATTAAAGCAGCATCCATTTTGATTATATTGGTGTTAGCTTTGTTTCTCAATTAAAACTAAGCTGACTTTGTCATCTGTGGCTCCAAAATATACTCTGGAATGGCAATCCAACTTGGATGTACAATCTCTTGCTCAGGTCCCATTCCACTGCCACCATGTTTCACACGCAACTCCTTTATAACTTAAATGGAAACCACAGACTTTCGTGTTATTGTTATCACTGACATCAATCTTAAATGAGTGACCTCAGTTCCTATTACGAGAGATCAATAATTTTTTTTATATTAAGTAATAATGTATATCTCTCTATTATAAAAAGAAAATCCTGTCCTGGAAAGCAAAAGCAATGCGATGATACGTAATCTTCTCGGAAGACATTTAAAAGACCCGCAAGATAAAAGAGGCTTTGTACGGATCATCTTGCGGGGACCATAAACATGAGACTTGGTACCAAGAGATTGTCCCAGGGCCGTAGCAAAAAGGACAGCGGCTGTACAGACTTTAAAAAGATCGAAGGGCAGAGCGACAGCACTATCCCCCCAGACAGCGCGAGCAGCGTTATACGTCCTGCAAGAAAGAATTTAACCACACCCGGGGCCAGAAATGAAGGACAAGTATTGTTTTTACAATGTCACGCGAGATCAGGCAGTGAGCCATCATTTAAAACAAGTCCACAGACCTCTAAGCTAGCAGTTGTTGGATTGCTTTTGGCAGACAAGCATCATGTGCTCCATGCTCTTAAAACAATGACAGCTAGCAAGCAGCAAAAAGACAGCAAATAATCCAAAGGCATATCCTTAGCGTGCATTCAACCCCCTTCACAAAATGAGCAGTATTATATGTCTGGCAAGAAAGAGATGTAACCACGCGTGGGGCAGGAAATAAAGGACAAGTATGGTTTTTACAAAAGTTTTTAAAGTAAAAGTGAAAATAATGCATATGTAACAATTCACAAGAAAATAACAATCTGTTTAAATTGTAGATTGCCTGCCTAAGGTAAAGTCCTCCCTGATGAATGGGGACGTGGGAATGAGGGGTCATTTCATCAGGTTAGTGCTATTTCAGATGTGGAATGGCAAAATGGGGGAGGCAGCTTGATGAGTGAGGTCTCCAGGACTTAAAACAAATCCAAATCATATTATGTGATATCATCTAATGTGAAATTGTACTCCGTACTTCTAGAATTTTTATTTTTATATTGTATTGAGGATTACTTGTGTTCTGTTCTGTGTATTGTATTGTATTGACCCCCTTCCTTTTGACACCCACTGCACGCCCAACCTACCTGGAAAGGGGTCTCTCTTTGAACTGCCTTTCCCAAGGTTTCTTTGATTGTTTCCCTACAAGGGTTTTTTTTTTGGGAGTTTTTTTCTGGTTTTCCTAGAGGGTCAAGGCTGTGGGGCTGTCAGGAGGCAGGGCCTGTTAAAGCCCATTGCGGCACTTCTTCTGTGATTTTGGGCTATACAAAAAATAAATTGTATTGTATATCCAGTAAACCAAACACGGGGGTGGGCGAGCGAAGCGAGCAGGGGGCAGAGCCCCCTAGTAGTCTGTGACATGGTGCAGACAACAGGCGATGATATCCAAACAACAGTTATAACAGGACAACAAACAAGGCATAGCAAGGGAACTTATTGAAAGCTAAGACTATAGACTTTATTCTTGAAGCAAAACCTCAGAACTAAACAACGTGCAGAGATTTGAATAAAAAATGAAAAGCAGTTACTCAGTGGTCCAACACATAAGTGATGACCTTGAATTTATCAAGACATTGTTTACTACCACTTTTGATTAGGCAGTAAAACATTTTGTTAAAGAAATTATCAGGAGATGGAAGAGACAAAACTCATAAAATGTGCAGGGTCAAAACCGTTAAACCAAAAGAATAAAAAACCAAAATGACACACAAATGTCACTAAGCCTTCAATTCTTTAACCCAGTGTTTCTCATCCTTTAAGTATTTGCGACCCGAGTTTTCATAACAGTTTTAATCGCACCCCCCCCAAACGTTTTTTTGAAAGGAGCCCACTAATACCAATTTGTTCTTATTTAATTAATGATACATCCATCCATCCATCCATTTTCCAACCCGCTGAATCCGAACACAGGGTCACGGGGGTCTGCTGGAGCCAATCCCAGCCAACACAGGGCACAAGGCAGGAACCAATCCCGGGCAGGGTGCCAACCCACCGCAGTTAATGATACATCATAGATGCATATTTTATTATACCTACTTAACTTTTATCAACATTTATCTAACTCTATATTTATTTTTCTAGTATCAGAATGTAGTTTAAGTTAATTTGTTTTGGTTTCAATAGATGTATTTTTCATATTTTTGATTCTTGTTTTCTTTTTTTCACATCTTCGTGCCCCCCTTTCTGTTACTTCACACCCACCTAGGGGGGCCCACTCCACAGATTGAGAACCACTGCTTTAACCACTGTGAAAGTTTTGTGTAAGTGATTTGAGAATCAGAGTTTGTCACCATTGTAAGCAGTCCCCAGAAGATGATATCATGACAAATAACCTTCTGGTGTCACAGAAAGACACATTGGTATACGCATGTATGTGACTGGAGCGTGTGTCATAAAGAAATTACATTGGTATCAGCATTAATCTGCTGCCTGTCTCCAGGAAAGAAAGATGTCCTTTTATCTCACAAGAACTTTGTCACTTCAGAAAAACTTGGGCTGTTTAACTTAAGGGCACAGATAGGTTAAAGAGCCTAGTACTCAGCTGAATAGGCATTCAACCAGTTTTGTATCTTATAGACTACTAGGGAGCTCGGCCCCCTGCTCGCTTCACTCGCCAACCCCCAGGTTTGGTTAACCGGATATACAGTTTAAAGAGATCGTTATTTTCATGAGAATTGTTACAAATTCATTATTTTAACTTTTACTTTAAAACTTCACTAAAACAATATTTGGAATTAACTTTTTTTCAAGATCGCATTGAATTTTGATTACGTGTTCGGACTTTCATCATGACAATGCAATGTATAACTGCCCGTGACTGAATTTCGTTTCTTTCTCTCTAATAAATAAACTGACATTTTTGAATGTTTGTCCATGTGATTTGTTAACTGTCACAGCAAAAGCTATTCTCACGGGAAACTGTAAACATTTTAATGCGAATGGCATATCAAGATCTCCTTTTGTGTCTGATGTTATTCACAGAATATGTACTACATTACCTTTCTTGTCGCCTGTTAAAATGAAGTTTTACTTTGTCTTTTACTCTTTGTCTTTTATTTCTGACCCCAATTGGACCTGCAAAGTTTTCAGTCACACTTGGTCCAGGCTGATTATTACTTTCCTTATTTTCAGAATTTGCACATAGATCATTATTGTTCTTTTTTGCATTCTTTTCTCTTCAACGCTTTTGGGTCTTTTTTCAACATGCTGGTCTTTCTTCTCCGCTTAGTCGTTGACTTGTCATCTAGAATGTATAAAAGTACTGTCCTGATAAAATTTATAAGAGCTGAGAACACAGGAAGTGTGTCGGACAAAAGCATTCACATGACTAAGAGGTTAGATGACCGTGGTCTTGTTTAAAAATGGTTGTAAGTAGAGCGTGACTCAAAAGAATCTAATGGCAAAAGTCACCATCTTGTGGGACGTGTTTCCAAAGGTTGTAAGTATGACATGACTTGAATAAATCTCATGTTAAAAGTCTCTGTGTCATGGGTCTTCATTCCAAAAAGTCTCTTGAAAAAGTCACGTCTCATCCCAAGATGTTTTTTATTATAATAGAGAGATATTGGAATTGTTTTAGAAATTATATGGTACGTGTAATACAAGACTGCAGTGGGCTGGCACCCTGCCCGGGGTTTCTTCCTGCCTTGCGCCCTGTGCTGGCTGGGATTGGCTCCATCAAACCCCCGTGACCCTGTGTTAGGATCTAATGGGTTGGACAATGACTGTATGACTGTAATTCAATATCTTCACAGTCATGTTTGGTCAAAAATGAATGCTAATGTTATGGTGAATCTTTTGGGATTGTTTATGTTGTTGTCATAGTATGTCTGAAAAATCTCTCTGTAAATACGCATATAAACAAAGTGACCCCCAGGTATGCTTTGTCAAGGGTAAAACTGAATTTTATGACATTTGAAGTGCCACCACTTGGAACCAGTGTGAAGATTATATAGCCACACATTGACCCATTAGATGAACTTTGATCTCTGACTACCTTTAGATTGAGGATTAGGATTCAAATGTAAAAATGGGAGGTAAGTAATTCTGTCATCTGGAATTCAGGTCTAGTATTCTTTATTTAGTTTTTTATATATATAATTTTGTTCCTGGCGGCACGGTGGCGCAGTGCTGCCTCGCAGTTGGATGACCTGGGGACCTGGGTTCGCTTCCCGGGCCCTCCCTGCGTGGAGTTTACATGTTCTCCCCGTGTCTGCGTGGGTTTCCTCCGGGCGCTCCGGTTTCCTCCCACAGTCCAAAGACATGCAGGTTAGGTGGATTGGCGATTCTAAATTGACCGTAGTGTGTGCTTGGTGTGTGGGTGTGTTTGTGTGTGTCCTGCGGTGGGTTGGCACCCTGCCCGGGATTGGTTCCTGCCTTGTGCCCTGTGTTGGCTGGGATTGGCTCCAGCAGACCCCCATGACCCTGTGTTCGGATTCAGCGGGTTGGACAATGGATGGATGGATGGATTTTGTTCCTGTATATAATTTTGAGTTTGCTATTATTAAATTGTGAATTACTGAACTGGTTTATTCCCTTTAACTGTGCACACACACTGGAATGCAATCTGTGAGGTTCACAGTCTGAATATTCATACTATTTATGGTGAGTATTCCTAGATAGGCTTTAAATTAAATGTAACACATGTTAAGTTAGGCTCCATAGCTCCTGAGGTTTTATTCTGAAACATTTGCTAAGAAATGGCATTTATCCTCTGAGGCTGAATATGAAATGTTATTCATGTAACTGTGATGGGCGGCCATGGCCACTGTGTAGCTGGGACACCACCAACAGTATGGAAGGACAGGGAAAAGGGCACTGGTGAGGCAATACCCACCCTGGTATACTAGAGGGTAACCCTCTTGGGAGGCTGTGGCACCACGGATTCCCGCAGGGTATGTCAGAAACTGGAGTTTGGTGAAGCCCTGTTAGGTTCCATAGGGGTCACCAGGGGGACCTGCAGTGCCCTATAGAGGACCTCCAGCGCACCTGGAAGTGATTAGAGATAATTACTGATGAGCCACCTGGAACACTCCCAGGACCTGAAAAAGAGGAGCCGCCTCACTCCATTGAATGGCCAGAGTTACTGCCTTATTCTAAAATGGATTAAATTCATTTTTTCCTCAGAATTCTACACACAACACCCCATGACAATGTGAAAAACTTTACTTGAGGTTTTTGCAAATTTATTAAAAAATAAAAAAACTGAGAAATCCCATGTACATAAGTATTCACAGCCTTTGCTCAATACTTTTTCGATGCACCTTTGGCAGCAATTACAGCCTCAAGTCTTTTTGAATATGATGCCACAAGCTTGGCACACCTATCCTTGGCCAGTTTCGCCCATTCCTCTTTGCAGCACCTCTCAAGCTCCATCAGGTTGAATGGGAAGCGTCAGTGCACAGCCATTTTAAGATCTCTCCAGAGATGTTCAATCAGATTCAAGTCTGGGCTCTGGCTGGGCCACTCGAGGACATTGACAGAGTTGTCCTGAAGCCACTCCTTTGATATCTTGGCTGTGTGCTTAGGGTCGTTGTCCTGCTGAAAGATGAACTGTCGCCCCAGTCTGAGGTCAACAGCGCTCTGGAGCAGGTTTTCATCCAGGATGTCTCTGTACATTGCTGCAGTCATCTTTCCCTTTATCCTGACTAGTCTCCCAGTCCCTGCCGCTGAAAAACATCCCCACAGCATGATGCTGCCACCACCATGCTTCACTGTAGGGATGGTATTGGCCTGGTGATGAGCGGTGCCTGGTTTTCTCCAAACGTAACGCCTGGCATTCACACCAAAGAGTTCAATCTTTGTCTCATCAGACCAGAGAATTTTCTTTATCTTGGTCTGAGAGTCCTTCAGGTGCCTTTTGGCAAACTCCAGGTGGGCTGCCATGTGCCTTTTACTAAGGAGTGGCTTCCGTCTGGAAACTCTACCATACAGGCCTGATTGGTGGATTGCTGCAGAGATGGTTGTCCTTCTGGAAGGTTCTCCTCTCTCCACAGAGGACCTCTGGAGCTCTGACAGAGTGACCATCGGGTTCTTGGTCACCTCCCTGACTAAGGCCCTTCTCCACCAATCGTTCAGTTTAGATGGCCGGCCAGCTCTAGGAAGAGTCCTGGTGGTTTCGAACTTCTTCCACTTACGGATGATGGATGCCACTGTGCTCATTGGGACCTTCAAAGACAGCAGAATTTTTTCTGTAACCTTCTCCAGATTTGTGCCTCGAGACAATCGTGTCTCAGAGGTCTACAGACAATTCCTTTGACTTCATGCTTGGTTTGTGCTCTGACATGAACTGTCAACTGTGGGACCTTATATAGACAGGTGTGTGACTTTCGAAATCATGTCCAACCAACTGAATTTACCACAGGTGGACTCCAGTGAAGCTGCAGAAACATCTCAAGGATGATCAGGGGAAACAGGATGCACCTGAGCTCAGTTTTGAGCTTCATGGCAAAGGCTGTGAATACTTATGTACACATGCTTTCTCAGTTTTTTTATTTTTAATAAATTTTCAAAAATCTCAAGTAAACTTTTTTCACATTGTCATTATGGGGTGTTGTGTGTAGAATTCTGAGGAATAAAATGAATTTAATCCATTTTGGAATAAGGCTGTAACATAACAAAATGTGGAAAAAGTGATGTGATGTGCTGTGAATACTTTCCGGATGCACTGTATGCACTGGGTTGGTTTAAAGTCAAACTTCTATTATGGACTGCAGGTATGAGAAGAGAAGTTCCCTTTTTGAAGTAATGGTTGCTTTTTAGCCTTTCAGGGTGGACTAAGTGCTTGGCTTGACAGACTGGATCCCAGCTTTCTGGTCTACAAAGAGAAGAGGTTGTCAGTTTTCAGCTCCCTGAGCAGGGAAAGGAACATCAGTTTTTTGGTTTCAGACACTTTGTCGTTATGGAGAGTGTGCTCAGTAGTATGACCCTGAGAGTTCAGTGAGTGTGCCCCTCTCCATAGGAATATGGGTGCAGCTAGGTTTTAAGGAATGTGTAACCTCTTGTGATTGGATTAAAGTCACTTCCAGTTTGAAAATCAGGGCCTGCTCATAGGCACAATATTTTGTCCATCAGTTATCATTTGTTGAGTTTGTTCTTGGTGTCTATTTTCTTGGTGTCTTCTAGCCTGAGAAGCATCTGCAGAGAGGCCTTTGCAAAGATGTCAGTTCAACTATTTACACCTTTGTTATCAGAAGTAGTACAGGCTGGTCTTGGTATGTTAGAGATCAACCCCTTTGTTTGGAATGTAAGTGGTGATTTGACATAGCTGGATGTTTGTATCCCTGTAAAATCTTCTGTCTTAACAGGCCTGGTGTTCCACTCAGTGCTAGCAGAGTGGGAAGTGCCCACTTTGTCCTTCAGGACGGCTAAAGAAGCAGAGAAACAAAACATGACTCACTGGGGGGAGGGAGGGCAGTGGCCTGAAAAAGGCATATCAACAGGGTGTGTGGCAGGTTGGTTACGTTCACTGTTGATTTGCCATTTGTTCTTGAGTGAGGCACTTTACCTGCTTGTGTATTCTTTGTGCAAATTTAAAAGATTACCAGAAAATCTATACAATAGCTCATGTTTTCTTTGAAAGACACTCTACAAATACAGACAGCTACTGATCTAATCAATTAAGTGACCACAAGTCCAACAGTTCAGCACTTTGGACAGCACTTATTGTGAGATACGTGTTTCACTTCACTATGGGGAGTCTTGGGATGACACGTGTTATAGAAGGTTCCTATATAAAGTTTAACCATATTTATTTTCTGTAACTTAGTCACTGAGCCCTTTACAGTCCTAATAATTTGCATTAGTTAGTTTGCATTAGTTAATTACAGCTGGAAAACACCGAAAACACCAAGTGTAGTCACATTGACAATGGTGTCAAAAAATGAATTAGAATGTGTGAGGAACTTTAAATGAAGCTCAAATTAACAGCTGGGGCATTGTGTTTGGCCACTTCTAGATAGATAGATAGATGCTTTATTAATCCGAAGGGGAAATTCACATACTCCAGCAGCAGCATACTGATACAAAAAAAAAACAACAATATTAAATTAAAGCGTAATAAAAATGCAGGTAAAAGCAGACTATAACTTTGAATAATGTTAACGTTTACTCCCCTGGGTGGAATTGAAGAGTCGCATAGTTTGGGGGAGGAATGATCTCCTCAGTCTGTCAGTGGAGCAGGACAGTGACAGCAGAAGCTGCTCCTCTGTCTGGAGATGACACTGTTTAGTGGATGCAGTGGATTCTCCATTATTGACAGGAGCCTGCTCAGTGCCTGTCGCTCTGCCATGGATGTCAAACTGTCCAGCTCCATTCCTACAATAGAGCCTGCCTTCCTCACCAGTTTGTCCAGTTTGTCTGTAAAAATAAACAGCCGTGTTTGCTTCTTTTGTATCTGTCTCAAACCTCTATAAATCAGTCTTTTCACTTTTTTATTTTTGATTCATTGCTTAGAAAAATCAGATTAAGTGAACAGTAAGTGACAGTACCTGACATGATGATAAACCCGACAGCAGTTTCACCACTGCGCTCTGTGGCCTGCCAGCACTTGGGCTTCACCATGTCACTGTCACTGCAGTTGAAGGGCATTGTTTACCATAGGTGCCAACGTTTTAGATTAATTGGGGTTGCTTGTTTTATAGATGCACATCAGTAATAACATATGCTGTAAGTGTAAAGTCTATGTCATTAAGCTCACTGCATTCTTCCTCCCTGATTTTCAATCCTCTTTTGTTTCAGTAACCAGCACTTTGGCCGACTGTATCTTTTCTTGCTTTATTATTTTTCATGAATTTGTATTTTCTGAGCTGTGGACAACTGTGCTAATGAAAATGTATTGAATCACACAACAAACATACCCATGTTTCAATTTCTTCTGCTGTGTTATTTTTCATCACATTTATTGCAATGAAGTCTTGTTAACTAATAGTGATGGGATTGGCATGAGCAAATTGATTCAGTGGAGCGCAGTACCAGTGCTATGACGCATTAGTGATGTTCTCAGCGTTTTTCGTTTCACAGGTAGGTGTTTAAAGCAGATGTGCACATACCACCAGTCTGATTCATAATTCTTCTGATTCTCATTCACTTCTTGTCTGATTCTTCCAAGTTTATCATACAAGTGCAATACACAAAAAACACACCATCAATGAGTACAACTTTAATAATCCATATTACTAACCGAGAATGCTAAACCGGATGGACGCAGGGACATCTGGCCATGGGCCGTAGCCGCAAAAAGACTTACTGCGCAGGTGCAAGAAAGGGCCGCGAGAGGCGGATGAGGGGCTGCGAGAGGCGGACAAGACCACAGAAAAAAGGAGTGAGCAAAGAAAAAAAAGGACAAAGAAATGAGACGCCGCAAGCACAGAAAAAAGGAAAAGGCAAAGAAAAAAGTAGTCAAAGGCAGGCACTGCACGAAACCCATTGCACACGAAACTAGCACACAAAAAAAAAGCAGATGCTCGCTCACAACAGCAAGGCTCCCCCCCCCTACAGGCACCGGACGGGACACACACAAAGAGGGGGATTCAACAAGCCCCTGGAACACAAAACAAAAGAAGACGCTCGCGCAACAACAATCCTCACCCACACCCCCCTACCCCCCCCCCCCCCCCATCAATAAGAAGTGACACCCAAAGCCACATATCTAAAGGAAACGTCCATATTAAACATACGTCATCTCAAAACCTTCACACTAGGCAGCATAGGTGGATCTCCTTAAAATAAAGCACTATTAACCGTTCAACTGGAGAAAAGGCTCCATATTAACAGTGAGTGCGATCCTCCTTATTACTTATACATATTTCGCACGCTGAGGAACAAACAAGTCATGCATACACGGTCAGGGGTACAAAACGATTCGGATCGGATAACGGGACCAAACACACGAACACGAATGAAACCAAAAAAATACAAGGCGGCGCATACAACGCGCTTCGGAAAATACGTGAGAAAAAATGTCTCGGATCAAAAAACGCAAAGCTCAAGTAACCCCGTTACAGAGACGTGCCCAAATGGACAGACACATTGAACGTAGACGCATACAGCGCGCGTCTCAAAGTGCTGCATCGAAACAAGCATGATTTCAAAAGAAAGAGCTCGCGTCTCAGACATACAAAAAAGGGAGCAAAGCAACGCGCATATGACCGGACAGAAAACAAGCAAGCAGGACTCTAAAAGCAGAAAGCTCAACTGACCGACATACAAAAACGGACAAGGCACGATACAAACAATGCACGACGTAGAGTGAAACGGACTTTGCGCAAAGCGGAGGCGGATCAATTAAAAATCAAAAATAGTGCATCACAAATAATGGACATGCAACAACGCGGCACTCAAACACCACAAGCAAAACATGCCTGTCGCAGACATCAACGCCAGATGTCTGCTAAACGCTTATGCCAGTTGGCTGACAAGGCTTTCAATAATGAGTCCACTATTGAGGAAAATTCATTGGGATTAATGAATGTCATTTGCAATCATTGTCATTCACTTAACTTCACAGAAGAAACAACTGGCAATACAAATAATGAATTTACACGTTGTTGTCAAAAGGGTCAGATTAGACTGCCTCCTTTACATTCATATCCTGAATATCTACAGAAGCTTCTAACTAACGATGTGCCTGAAAGTAAAAACTTTAGGAACTGCATTAGATCCTACAATAGTTCATTTGCTTTTGCATCTACCGGAGTACATATCAGGCCACCAAAAGGCAATGGCCCATACTGCTTTCGCATATGTGGTTAACACAACGCACTATATTATGTCCAAAAAATATTAATGTTAATCACATTAATAACCAGGTCATTTCATTACTTCCTGGAGAGACACGGCTCTTTCTAAGCTCTGACAAAGTTGACTCTGATGACGACAATGAACATCTGAATTTCCCATTAGAATATTTGAACACTATTAACCCGGACGGATGACCACAACACAACCTTACCCTTAAAAACGGAACAATAATCATGCTATTAAGAAACCTTAACACTAACCAAAGTTTATGCAATGGCACACGGTTAGTCGTCAACACCATAACACACGATGTTATTCAAGCAACAGTTCTTTCAGATTCACATGCTAACAATACTGTTCTCATTCTTGGAATTGACCTTACGAGTTCTGACCTAGAATTACCTTTTACATTGAAACACCGACAGTTCCCCATTAAACCTGCATTTGCCATGAACATCAACAAATCACAAGGACAAACCATGGACAAGGTTGGCATCTACCTCTCTGAACCCGTGTTTGGACATGGACAACTTTATGTTGCCTTCTCACGTGTTCGACGTTCATCTCACGTTAAAGTTAAAGTTAAAAATGATCCATGCCAAGGAAGACTCATTCAAAGACAAGACACCATCTTTACTACTAATGTTGTATACAGAGAAATATTCCAATGAAACATTACTCTATGCCAAACACTCTATTTTGTATTTATATAGGCATCATCCAAACCTGCACACTATTCTATATCTAATTCATACATCTCACTCTTTGTCATGCCCCAACGCCAGGGGTTGGCGAGCGAAGCGAGCAGGGGGCAGAGCCCCCTAGTTCCTATCTAAATCATTTATATATATTAAAAATAGCAGCGGCCCTAGCACTGACCCCTGTGGAACACCACTCTTAACATCGGCCAGTTCTGATGAGGTTCCTCGCACCATCACCCTCTGCTTCCTGTGTTTGAGCCAATTCTGGACCCATCTAAAACATCACCCTGAACTGCCACTTCTTTTAGTTTGATGCCCAACCTCTCATGTGGCACCTTATCAAATACTTTCTGGAAGTCCAGATAAATAATATCATAAGCTCCACTTTGATCGTATCCTTTTGTTGCCTCCTCATAGAATTCCAGCATGTTAGTAAACACAAGCTCCCTCTTCTGAACCCATGCTGACTGTTCAGAAAAACTCCTGTCCTTGCCAGGTGTTGCTCAATCTTTTCCTTAATAATTCCTTTCATGAATTCTCCTGTGATGCATGTTAAGCTTACTGGCCTATAGTTGCTTGGATCTGTCCGGTCACCCTTTTTATATAATGGGATGATATTTGCCATTTTCCTGTCTTTTGGAATCTCTCCTAAAAATATGTATCAAGGGTTTATATCTGTACTCGCTAGCCTCCTTAAGAACTCGAGGGTAAATATTATCTGGTCCTGGTGATTTGTTTGATTTCAGCTTATTTAATCTGAGCAGCACTTCTCCCTCTACAATTTCTAAATCCCTCAGCACCTCCTTAGTCGTTGTGTTTACCTCTGGGAGGTTATCCGCTTGCCCACTTGTGAAGACCTCATAAAAATGTAAGTTTAGAATGTCTGCTGTTTCACTGTCTGTATCTTTTCATTCTCCCTTTACTACTTCTGATGCACTTCACCTTCTCATTGACTGTTCTTTTACTAATAAAATACTGAAAGAATTTCTTAGGGTCTTCTTTCACCTTATCTGCTATATTTCTCTTCAATTGTCTGTTAGCCTCCCTGATATCCTTCTTAATGGTTGCTCTCATGTTCTTATACACTCCAC